>NC_053492.1:462033416-462333416 GCF_905171775.1 Rana temporaria | reverse complement strand
TTTTATTGCATTTTTAATAACTTTTTTTTTTTACTACTAATGGCAGCGATCAGCGATTTTTTTCATGACTGCGACATTATGGCGGACACTTCGGACAATTTTGACACATTTTTGGGACCATTGTCATTTTCACAGCAAAAAATGCATTTAAAATGCATTGTTTATTGTGAAAATGACAATTGCAGTTTGGGAGTTAACGACAGGGGGCGCTGATGGGGTTATGTGTGACCACAAGTGTGTTTACAACTGTAGGGGAGTGTGGCTGGTGGTGTGAGGTCATCGATTGTGTCCCCCTATAAGAGGGATCACACGATCGATGACGCCGCCACATTGAAGAACGGGGAAGCCGTGTTTACACACAGCTCTCCCCAATCTTCAGCTCCGGGGACCGATCGCGGGACTCCAGCGGCGATTGGGTCCGCGAGTCCCGCTGTCACGGTCACGGAGCTTCGGACCGCGCCTGCGACCCCACGGCTGGGCTTAAAGGACAACGTACATATACGTTGATGTGCCCAGCCGTGCCATTCTGCCAACGTATATCGGCGTGAAGGGGTCCTTAAGTGGTTAAAGCACATCATTCTACTGTTTACTGAAAACAGAATGAGGCCTACAAAGAAAAGAACACAGTACCTACAGTGAAATATGGTGGAGGTTCAATGATGTTTTGGGGTTGTTTTGCTGCCTCTGGCACTGGGTGCTTTGAATGTGTGCCAAGGCATCATGAAATCTGAGGATTACCAAAGGATTTTGGTTTGCACTGTAGAGCCCAGTGTCAGAAAGCTGGGTTTGCGTCTGAGATCTTGGGTCTTCCAGCAGGACAATGACCCCAAACATACATCAAAAAGCACCCAGAAATGGATGGCAACAAAGCGCTGGAGAGTGGCCAGCAATGAGTCCAGATCTAAATCCCATTGAACACCTGTGGAGAGATCTTAAAATTGCTGTTGGGAAACGGCGCCCTTCCAATAAGAGAGACCTGGAGCAGTTTGCAAAGGAAGAGTGGTCCAAAATTCTGGCTGAGAGGTGTAAGAAGCTTATTGATGGTTATAGGAAGCGACCGATTTCAGTCTTTTTTCCAAAGGGTGTGCAACCAAACATTAAGTTAAGGGTGCCAAGAATTTTGACCAGCCCATTTTTGGAGTTTTGTTAAAGATTATTAGGTAGATTCACAAAGAGTTAGGCCGGCTTATCTACAGATAAGCCGACCTAACTCTGAATCTAAGCCGACCTATGTTTAAGTGTATTCTCAAACAGAGATACACTTAAACATACCTAAGATAGGCTGGCTTGCGCCATTCTATCTTAGGCTGCAATGTTTCTTTTGCCCGCTAGATGGCGCTGCCATTGCAGCCGGCCTAGATTATGTAAATGAGGGGCTACACCGATTCCCGACGATTTACGAGCGTACGCCGGGCCTACAACGTCGAGTTACGTCGTTTCCGTACGCGATAGGCCGCCTAAAGTTATTCCACCTATGAGGTGGAATAACAATGTTAAGTATGGCCGCCGTTCCCGCCGCGAGGTTCGAATTTTTTACGTCGTTTGCGCAAGTCGTCCGTGAATCGGGATTTACGTCGTTTACGTACGCGTCAAAATCAATAGGCCCGTACGGCCTACTTAGCCGCAATGCGCACTGGGAAATGTAGTCGCCCGGCGCATGCGCAGTGTAAAAAACGTCAAAAAACGTGAGGTCAAGCCTCATTTCAATAATACACGCCCCCCTCCCAGTCATTTGAATTAGGCGCGCTTACGCCCGCTCGTTTTAGGCTACGACGCCTAAAATTTGAAGGTAAGTGGTTTGAGAATCACTTTTAACCTAAATAATTTAAGGCGGTGTAGCCTAAAAAGAGTAGGCTAGGCCGTCCTAATTTTAGGCGCCTGTACGTGAATCTACCCCTATGTCCAGTTTTATTTTTGTTTCCTCCCTTTTTTTGTTTTGTTCCAATACACACAAAGGGAATAAACATGTGTATAGCAAAACATGTGTTACTGCAATACTTTTCTGTGAGAAATACTTGATTTTCTGGAGAAATTTCAGGATGCAACAATTTCGGCCATGACTGTATACAGCGATCAGTGTTATAAAAATGCACCGATTACTGTGTAAATGACGCTGGCAGGGAAGGGGATAAACACTAGGGGGCGATCAAGAGGTTAAGTGTGTCCTAGGGAGTGAATCTAACTGTGGGGGGGGTGGGCTACCACTGACATGACAGCGATCACTGCTCCCAATCACAAGGAGCAGTAGATCCCTGTCATGTCACTAGTCAGAACATGGAAATACCTTGTTTACACAGGCATATCCCCATTCTGCCTCGGTCACACGATTGCGGGCCGCCGGCGAACATCGAGTTTGCGGGACCCCTGGGCATGCTCCCACGCCCGCAAGGCGGCAAATTAAAGGGACATACCTATACGCCCATTTGTCTACCTGTGCCATTCTGCCGACGTATATCTATGTGCGGCGGTCGGCAAGTGGTTAAAGAGGATGCTCTAGGTTTAGGGGACCAGTCACACAGATAGAGGGAACCTATGGAAACATAGGGCTAGATTCAGATAGGAGATACGACGGCGTATCTCCTGGATACGCCGTCGTATCTCTGAGTGCTGGCCGTCGTATCTATGCGCCTGATTCAGAGAATAAGCTACGCATAGATTTCCCTAAGATCCGACTGGTGTAAGTGTCTTACACCATCGTATCTTAGGCTGCATATTCACGCTGGCCGCTAGGTGGCGCTTCCGTATAGTTACGCAAGGAATATGCTAATTAGGTATTAACGCCGATTCAGAAACGTACGTCCCGCCGGCGCATTTTTTTACGTCGTTTGCGTTAGGCTTTTTTCGGCGTATAGTTACCCCTGCTATATGAGGCGTAGCTAATGTTAAGTATGGCCGTCGTTCCCGCACCGAGTTTTGAAAATGTTACGTTGTTTGCGTAAGTCATTTGCGAATAGGGCTGTACGTCATTTACGTTCACGTCGAATCCAATATGTCCTTGCGGCGTACTTTGGAGCAATGCACACTGGGATATTTTACGGACGGCGCATGCGCCGTTAAAAAAAAACGTCAAAAACGCAGGGTCAAGTGAAATTTAAATAAAACACGCCCCCAACATCCCCATTTGAATTAGGCGGGCTTACGCCGCCACACATACGTTACGCCGCCGTAACTAAGGGCGCAAGTTCTTCCTGAATACAGAACTTGCGCCCAAAGTTACAGCGGCGTAACGTATCGGAGCCCATAGAAACAGGTAAGTACACCTTCTTCCTCTACCCCTAGGCTAAAAAGAGAATTTAACCCTTGGAGTGTGATTGGGTGCCCTAATGCAAAGATTATTTTTCCGGTGTTGGGCTTTAAGTGACCCATCAGACTTTTCATAATCCCTTCATTGTACACATCTTTCCCTGGAGTCGTAGGCAACTACTAAGTCTTGTCGGGGAGATTTCACAGCTACATTCATGCAAATAAGAATTCATGTGACAAGACTTGACTGCAGAGACTGAGCTTGTGGATAACTCCATCCAGCAACTTGATTAACAGCGGCATCCTCCTAAGCCTTTATCAGTCCTGACATGCAGTGATGCAGGCCTAATTACTAATCTCGTGTAATGGTCTACATCAGGAAACAAATTGCAGAGACATTTTGCTGTCGGGTTCAGAGATATTTATGGAAACGTTCGTACTTTTTTAATGACGACTGTTGACTATGAAAGAGAAGTGATTGGATTTCAATTTACTGTCGTTATATATTAGCAAAATGATGCAATGTGATTGGCTGCTATGAAAGACTGATCATGGATTGCAATCATCCTACTTGGCAATAGACAGTTATATAATTCCTTTAGTGAGAAGGAAAAGTGATGTCTGCTTTCAGTTTCTATTATAAGAAAAACAATGATAGCATTGAGATGGATAATATATATGTAACGGTCAGGGGTTAACGCCGTTACGATATTCCATTCCACCAACCCAAGATAGCTTCCGACCCATTGGATTTCCCCCAGAAGAATGAGACACACACAGCTCTGTTCTCTGGTTCCAAACGGAATGATTTTAACCACTTAACGACCGCCACACGACGATATACGTTAGCAGAATAGCACGGCTGGGCAGATGGACGTACCGGCACGTCCTTTACATCTACCCAGCCATGGGTCGCGGGCATGCGCCCGTGACCCGGTCCGAAGCTCCGGGACCGCGAGACCCGAAGACCCCATCGCCGCTGGTGTCCCGCGATCGGTCCCCAGAACTGAAGAACGGGGAGAGCCGCGTGTAAACACGGCTTCCCCGTGCTTCACTGTGGCGGCTGCATCGATCGTGTCATCCCCTTTATAGGGAGACACAATCGATGACATCACTCCTACAGTCACACCCCCCTATAGTTGTAAACACACACTAGGTGAAACATAACCCCTTCAGCGCCCCCTGTGGTTAACTCCCAAACTGCAACTGTCATTTCAACAATAAAGAATGCATTTTAAATGCATTTTTTGCTGTGAAACTGATAATGGTCCCAAAAATGTGTCAAAATTGTCCGAAGTGTCCGCCGTAATGTCGCAGTCACGAAAAAAATCGCTGATCGCCGCCATTAGTAGTAAAAAAAAAAAAATAATAAAAATACAATAAAACTATCCCCTATTATGTAAACGCTATAAATTTTGCGCAAACAAACAGATAAACCCTTATTGCGATTTTTTTTAACCAAAAATATGTAGAAGAATACGTATCGGCCTAAACTGAGGGGAAAAATATTTTTTTTATATATTTTTGGGGGATATTTATTATAGCAAAAAGTAAAAAATATTGCATTTTATTCAAAATTGTCACTCAATTTTTGTTTATAGCACAAAAAATAAAAACCGCAGAGGTGATCAAATACCACCAAAAGAATGCTCTGTTTGTGGGAAAAAAAGGACGCCAATTTTGTTTGGGAGCCACGTCGCACGACCGCGCAATTGTCAGTTAAAGCGACGCAGTCCCGAATCGCAAAAAGGGGCCTGGTCCTTTACCTGCATTTTGGTCCAGGGCTTAAGTGGTTAATGGTAAACTCAGGTTTCTTATATACAGTTACAAAGCATGCTGCAGTAAGAAAAGGGACAATGACATACTCCACCCACAACATTACACAATGGGTGCTAACGAGTCCCCCTCAATCCACATCTTAGACAGACTTTCTGACTCCGCGATAAGCTATTCTCACCTGCTACACAATACACATTCCTTTAGTGAACATAAGTCAGACGACTGACCTTTAGAGTGTGTTAACTCACAACACATATTAGCATCAATAGAACTTTCAACACAATACAGGGTTAGTTAGCATAGCACCATGAAATATCTTAGGAGTCAGGCTTAATTAACACAATAGACAATAGAATGCAATCACAGCAAGCTTTCATCACTACAGCCAGGTAGCTGGAGGTGATTAACATCTCAACAGTCTATGTTCCACACTGAAGGACACACTCTATTGACCTGTTGTGTTCAGAATGAACAACTTGTAATATTTCAAGATATCCTGCAATACATGAATTATCATTACTGTCCCATCTCATGTAATTCAAGATATCAGTTCTCAGTCATCCTATGCCCCTAGTGGACATAGGATGACCCTAGACGCAAGAGTCATTGGTGAAGCTGACACAGGAGTACCCCACATCCTCCAAGGGCCTCTGGGTCCCACGGGCCATATTGTTACAATATATATATATATGTACATACAGTTGTGCTCATAAGTTTACATACCCTGGCAGAATTTATGATTTCTTGGCTATTTTTCAGAGAATAGGAATTATAACACAAAAACAAAAACAAAAGAAACTACCCAGATGACCCTGATCAAAAGTTTACATACCCTGGTGATTTTGGCCTGATAACATGCACACAAGTTGACCCAAAGGGGTTTGAATGACTATTAAAGGTAACCATCCTCACTTGTGATCTGTTTGCTTGTAATTAGTGTGACCCTTGCATCCAGTGCTGCACTGACGTTTCTGGATTCTGAGTCATGGGGAAAGCAAAAGAATTGGATCTGCGGGAAAAGGTAGTTGAACTGTATAAATCAGGAAAGGGATATAAAAAGATATCCCAGGAATTGAGAATGCCAATCAGCAGTGTTCAAACTCTAATCAAGAAGTGGAAAATGAGGGGTTCTGTTGAAACCAAACCACAGGTCAGGTAGACCAACTAAAATGTTGCCAGGGTATGTAAACTTATGAGCACAAATGTGTGTGTGTGTGTGTATATAAATATATACTGTACATACAGTACTGTGAAAAAGTTTTAGGTATGAACAATTCTTTCAGAAATAGAAGTGTTAATAGTTTATTTTTATCAGTTAACAAAATACAAACTAAATGAACAGAAAAAAAAATACAAATCCAATCAATATTTGGTGTGACCACCCTTTACCTTCAAAACGGCATCAATTCTTCTAGATACACTTGCACAATTTTTGAAGGAACTCGGCGGGTAGGTTGTTCCAAACATCTCAGAGAACTAATCACAGATCTTCTGTGGATGTCGGCTGCCTAAAATCCTTTTTGTCTCTTTAATCCCATACAGACACAATGATATTGAGATCAGGGCTCTGTGGGAGCCAAACCGTCACTTCCAGGACTTCTTGTTCTTCTTTATGCTGAAGATAGTTCTTAATGACATTTGCTGTATGTTTGGGGTTGTTGTCCATTTCGGGGTAAAATTTGGGGCCAATCACACACCACCCTGTGATTGGCATGATGAATAAGTATCTACCTGTATTTTTCAGTATTGAGGACACCATTGACCCTGACCAAATCTCCAACTCCATTTGTAGAAATGCAGACGTGCAAGGAACCCCCACCACGCTTCACTGTTGCCTGCAGACACTCATTATTGTCTCCAGCCTTTCGAGAACAAATTGCCTCCTGCTACAGCCAAATATTTCACCTTTTTACTCTTCAGTCCAGAGCAGATGCTGCCATTTTTCTGTACCCATGTTTCTAAGTTTTTGAACCCAAGCCTAAACTCAAGTCTGACCTCAAGCCTGATCCCAAGCCTGATCCCAAATCTGAACTCAAGCCTAATCCCAAGTCTGATCCTAAGCCTAAAACCCAAGCCTAAACTCAAGCCTGAACCCAAGCCTAAACTCAAGCCTGAACCCAAGCCTAAACTCAAGCCTGATCCAAAGCCTGAACTCAAGCCCAAACTCAAGCCTGATCCTAAGTCTGATCCAAAGCCTGAACTGAAGCCTGAACTCAAATCTGATTGAAAGCTTGAGGCTTTGTACACACGATCAGTCCAAACTGATGAAAACGGACTGATGGTCTGATGTGCCTACACACCATCGGTTCAAAAACCGATCGAGTCCAACGACGTAAAACACAACGACGTGCTGAAGAAAACTAAGTTCAATGCTTCCAAGCATGCGTCGACTTGATTCTGAGCAGGTTTTGAACCGATGCTTTTGCGTACTAACCATCGGTTTTGACCGATCGGTCAGGCGTCCATCAGTCCGATTTTAAAGCAAGTTCTAAAACTTTGGTCTGAAGGACAAAAGTCCGATGGGGCATACACATGGTAGGTTTGGACTGATGAAACTGAACTTCAGTAAGTTTTCATCAGTTTGGACTGATCGTGTGTACAAGGCCTGAACTGAAGCCTGAGCCCAAGTCTGAACCCAAGCCTGAACTCAAGTCTGATCGGAAGCCTGAACCCAAGCCTGATCCTAAGTCTGATCCAAAGCCTGAACCCAATCCTGAACTCAAGCCTGATCCAAAGCCTGAACCCAAGCCTGAACTCAAGCCTGAGGCCAAGTCTGGTCGAAAGCCTGAACTTAAGCCTGAGCCCAAGTCTAATCCAAAGCCTGAACTCAAGCCTGAGCCCAAGACTGATCCTAAGCCTGATCCAAAGCCTGATCCCAAGCCCAAACTCAAGCCCTAAGCCCAAGTCTGATCCAAAGCCTAAACTCAAGCCTGAGCCCAAGTCTAATCCAAAGCCTGAATTCAAGCTCATCACTACTGGTAAGGGATATTCCCTACTCCAATCTACACTCACAAAAAAACATTTTTATTGCTAAGACACTTTATCGACTAATATATTTTATTTCAGCAGCATCACCTAAAAAAAATGTGCTGGCGTTATCGGTCATGAAACTAGATACCTATACCTGGTATGATATACCACAGACGTTGTGAAAATGAAAGCTTGAGGGGCTTAATCGTCGTTTAGCTTGAAATCTCTGTTATTAATGTTGACATGATTCTCATTACTGATGTATAGCGTCTAGGTTTCCATGGCAACTATTGCCAGCACCATGAATATTAAGAGGACCATCTCAATCAGCTCTACCTGTTGTGATTGCAAAATGGCACTTTCCCACTGAACTCTTACAGCATATCTAGATACAAATATGTATTTAACCCTCAACTGACTTTTCTGACCCCTCAGTAAGCTGAAGTGTTATGTAGCCCAAGGATACGGATATATTATGAAGCACCGAGTTGCTTGACTGTCTTAATTTTTGTCTTTGCGAAGAACAAGATGACTTGTATTCGCTAAAATGATGATTATCACAGAGTCAAAAGCCTACTTGAATGTGCTCTTTGCTAAGTGGTTTGAGTAGCGCAACACTTTTGGGCTTGCCTAAAGCTGAATTTCAGATATGGCAATTTTTACATTTAAAGGGGCTGTAAACCTTCAAGTTTTTTCACCTAATGCATCCTATGCGTTAAGGTGAAAAAACATCCAATGATTACAAGCCCCCCAGCCCCCCGGTTTTCTTACCTGAGCCCTTGAAAGCCCCACATCGAGAGCGCGCTTGATTTTGGGCCGGTCTTCTCGGCTCTTTATTGGATAGATTGATAGCAGCGCAGCCATTGGCTCAGCTGCTATAAGGCTGCATTCACACCTGAGCGTTTTGTCGCCTGAAGCGCGACGCTCAAATACGCTAGAGGGGAAAAAATACATTATTCCTTATGGAGATGGTTCACATCTGCACGCCAATACGCCTGACGCCGAACGCCTGAAGCTCAAACAAGTTCCGGACCCTTTTTTGTTGCGCGTATCGGGCGCTTTGGGCGTTTTTGAGCGTTTCCATTTCCCATAGAAAGTAATGGAAACGCTCGATTCAAGCGACTAGCGCGACAACGAGCGTTTGCTACGGGTGTTTCGTCGCTTTAATCAATAGAACTTTTCACCCAGGCAGAAGATTAAAAAAATCTACCAACATAGCAACAAGTAATGAAAAGATGATAATTTTTCCTATTGGCTAAAATAAAAAACGTCGAAGTACAAAAACGTCGGTCGACGCTGTATGCAAACGCGCAAATAAGCATGAATACGAGCGACAAAACGGCGGAAAAAAACGCCCGAAAAAACGACCGACGCTCAGGTGTGAATGCAGCCTTGACCACGTGTCCTGGATTGCCCGGTACAGTCCCTCATTTTGCAGGTCTCTCCCGGGCACCTTCATTTCAGGACAATACAGTGTCCCAGAATGAAACTGACACAGCCAACCCCCGGGCCAATCTGATGCCCCCAAAAAAGGCCGCCACATCACCGCTTTACTCACTGACAGTACTTGTCCTGGCAGGGAATGCCTGGAGGAGCACAATCCCCGCCCCCCTGCTTGTGATTGGAGAAATCATAAATCCCGCCTCTTGTGTCCAATCACTGTGCTGTGATTTGTTACAGCACAAGCTGATTTTTGGGAAGGGAGGGTGTCCCTGAATGGTAGTTTGGAAATGTGGTCACCCTAGCTGCTGTCAATCAACTCCAATGACGCGAGGACCGGGGCGGAGTCCCGTAGTCGGCGGCTATGGACGCCGTATACAGGACTCAGGAGCACGCCCGCAAGGTAACCCCCTTGGGAGAGCGCTTCCCAGGGGGGGTTATCAGAAGTGGGAAGGAGCCAAGACAGCCATGTCCTGGCCGAGCTTCCAAGATGGTGCAGACGGACTCACGGTGTTTGCACGTGATGTTGGTATTGGAGCCATCTTGCGCATCTCCATTAGCCGCTCGGATGCAGTTGATTTCCTTCATTAACCGATGCACTGACCCATACGACATACCCGATTCCCGCTGGTTTTGCAGAAGGGCAGTGTGGGAATGCTGCAGCTGCGGCAGCTTTTCTTTCCCCTGTGACAGCCGTATTTGGCTGCCCAGTGCTCTTCTGATGTTTCACTGAACCACTAGCCATCAAGTTGTTGTGCTGCCTATTTATGGTTTTGTAATCCAATCCCTCATGTTTACCTTTCACTGTCCTCCACTATCTCTGCATGAGAACTGGAGATTGCCACACCTCCATTCATGCAACAATTGAGCAAGACCATACACTGGCCGCCTGCTGGACGCCATTACTGACTCACATCGGAAAGTGTTGCCACACACGGCAGAAGGCAAAATTAAATAATGAAAGTACTAAAGGACACAGACAACCGTGCTACACAACAATGAAATTCTACAGATCGCCCAATTCCTTCAATTATCATGGCAAAATAAAAAAATATATACATAATAATGGATCATCCAGTATAAAAATGATAACAGAATTTTTAGGTACCAAGGACATATTTCTGACGATATTCTTTAAAAAAAACAAAAACAATGTTATAACTATTTTTAAAAAATACATTTAAAGCAACAAATAGCTTTCAATAACATTTATTCCCGTCTTAATTATGTAGATATCACCATCCGGCACCCCTTAGCTGTAATGACATTCCATCATTTTTTTTAATCCCCAGTCACTAAGTACCTATCCATAATGTTTATGATATTGCTAATGAGGCAATAGAAAGTTATCTCTCTCAACACGTTTCTTGGATGCAAACACTGGGCTAGATTCAGGTAGGGGCGACGTAAATTTGTGCGGGCGTAGCGTATGTTATTTGCGCTACGCCGCCGCAATTTAGAGAGGCAAGTGCAGTATTCACAAAGCACTTGCTCCGTAAATTGCGGCGGCGTAGCGTAAATCTGCCGGCGTAAGCGCGCCAAATTCAAATTGTCAAGAGGTGGGCGTGTTTTATGTAAATTTATGACCCCACGTAAATGACGTTTCTCACGAACGGCGCATGCGCCGGCCGTGAACGTATCCCAGTGCGCATGCTCCTAATCATGTCGCAAAGCCCTATTCGCGAACGACTTACGCAAGCAACGTAAAATTTTCAAAATTCGACGCAGGAACGACGTCCATACTTAACATTGGCTATGCCTCATATAGCAGGAGTAACGTTACGCCGGAAAAAGCCTTACGCAAAAGTTTCTGAATCGGCGTATCCAGCTCATTTGCATATTCTACACTGAAATCGACGGAAGCGCCACCTAGCGGCCAGCGTAAATATGCACCCTAAGATACGACAGCGTAGGAGACTTACGCCGCTCGTATCTTAGCCTAATTTAAGCGTATCTGGTTTCCAGAATACGCTTAAATTTACGACGGCGTAGATTCAGAGTTACAACGGCGTATCTACTGATACGCCGGCGTAACTGTCTCTGAATCTAGCCCACTGTTTCTTAAAGAGTACAAGTGGCCAAGTACAGGAACCCCAGCAGACAGATACCCACGTACTGAGTGACAACCATGAACTTCTGGATCCCAATGTGATATTTATGAAAGAAAAAGGCAACTCACCTAGCCACTTTCTCAAATATAGGGCGCTACTTGAGTGCATATTACTACAGACCCAGTGGGAAGCTTATGTACATTGAGAGGGTGGCGTTCCTTCTGGTCCACGTTCTACGGTCTCTAGTTGTACCTATTATGATTTATGGGGCTGCCATAAAAACAACTACCCCTCGTCAGCATCCAAAACACAGATACAACTCTATTATGTTTAGAGTTCTGTAGACAGCAGGGGCCCACACCCCAACAGGTCATTGGCCCCAATCACCACACCACCAGTTATCTCCACCAATTGTATTCTCCAGGTAGGCTATAATCTCCCCAGTGAAGAGAGACCCAAGTTCTGAAGGGCAACCATGGACTTCTGTATACCAGTGTGATATTTATGGAAGAAACAAGCAACCCTCTTAGCCACTTTCTCAATTATAGGGCGCTACTTAAATGCATATTACTACAGATGAAGTGTGAAGCTTATATACATTAGAGAAGGAGGTGTTCCTTCTGGTCCACATGTTATGATCTCTAGTTGTACCTAGGATCATTTATGGGGATATCGTGATAATGACTACTCCTCATCAACATCCAAAAATAGATATAACCCTATTGTGTCCAGGGGTCTGTAGACAGCAGGGGCCAGCACCCCAACAGGTCATTTGCCCCAATCACCACACCTCCAGTTATCTCCACATATTGTATTCTCTGTGTAAGCCATACTCTCCCAAGTGGAGATAGACTCAAGCACTGAGGGACAACCATGGATTTCTGTATCCAAGTGTGATATTTATGGAATATGAAGCAAACTTCCTAGCCACTTTCTCAATTATAGGGCACTACAACAGTGCATATTACCACAGACCAAGTGGGAAGCTTATATACATTGAGAGGGCGGTGTTCCTTCTGGTCCATGTCCTACGATCTCTAGTTGTACCTAGGATCATTTATGGGGATGCCATGATAATGATTACACCTTTTCAACATTCAAAAATAGACATAACCCTATTGTGTTCAGGGGTCTGTAGACAGCAGGGACCTGCACCCCAACAGGTAATTTGCCCCAATTACAACATCTCCAGTTATTTCCACTAATACTATTCTCCAGGTATGCTACACTCTCCCCAATGGCGAGAGACCCAAGTACTGAGGGACAACCATGAACTTCTGTATCCCAGTGGGATATTTATGGAAGAAACAAGCAACCCACCTAGCCACTTTCTCAATTGCTGTATAGGGCACTACTTGAGTACATATTACTACAGACCAAGTGGGAAGCTTATATACATTGAGAGGGTGGCGTTCCTTCTGGTCCACGTCCTATGATCTCTAGTTGTACCTAGGATCATTTATGGGGATGCAATGATAATGACTACTCCTTGTCAACATCCAAAAATAGATATAACCCTATTGTGTTGAGGGGTCTATAGACAGCAGGGGCCTGCACCCCAACAGGTCATTTACCCCAATCACCACACCTCCAGTTATCTCCACCAATTGCATTCTCCAGGTATGCTATACTCTCCCCAGTGGAGAGAGACTCAAGCATGAGGGACAACCATGGACTTCTGTATCCCAATGTGATATTTATGGAATATGTAGCAACCCACTTTCTCAATTATAGGGCAGTACAACAGTGAATATTACTACAGACCAAGTGAGAAGCTTTTATACATTGAGAGGGTGGTGTTCCTTCTGGTCCACGTCCTACGGTCTCTAGTTGTACCTAGGATCATTTATGGGGATGCCATGATAATGACTACACCTTTTTAACATTCAAAAATAGACATAACCCTATTGTGTTCAGGAGTCTGTAGACAGCAGGGACCTGTACCACAACAGGTAATTTGCCCCAATCACCACATCTTCAGTTATTTCCACTAATACTATTCTCTAGGTATGCTATACTCTCCCCAATGGCGAGAGACCCAAGTACTGAGGGACAACCATGAACTTCTGTATCCCAATGGGATATTTATGGAAGAAACAAGCAACCCTCTTAGCCACTTTCTCAATTGCTGTATAGGGTGCTACTTGAGTACATAGTACTACAGACCAAGTGGGAAGCTTATATACATTGAGAGGGTGGCGTTCTTTCTGGTCCACGTCCTATGATTTCTAGTTGTACCTAGGATCATTTATGGGGATGCAATGATAATGACTACTTCTTGTCAACATCCAAAAATAGATATAACCCTATTGTGTTGAGGGGTCTGTAGACAGCAGGGGCCTGCACCCCAACAGGTCATTTGTCCCAATCACCACATCTCCAGTTATTTCCACGAATACTATTCTCCAGGTATGCTATACTCTCCCCAATGGAGAGAGACCCAAGGACTGAGGGACAACCATGAACTTCTGTATCCCAGTGTGATATTTCTCCTCCTGAACAAACTTCACTGACTTCACAATGTTAGTCTTTCCGCCCCATCATCTTCACTCTGCACCAGGGATCACTCTGAACAATCCCTGATGGTTGCTGAACTTGGCTGAATTCTGATAGGCCAGGGGCCTGCATTACCCCTTCTTGATGGCCTAGTTATTTAGCAGCATTAGATAGTTGGTGGACTACTGATCCCAGCCAGTCCTTCTTGCAAACCCTGTGCCCTCAGGCCACAGCGATTTGACACAAAACCCCTCAGTCTCTCCTCTGACCCGCCGTCTGTGATCTCTCATCCTGACATCTTCCTGTATATAATAGTAATAGTAACCAGATATATTATGGAGCCAGGGGTCCGCTTGCTTTTCTTATCATATTAAACATTTGATGGTTTGTAAGAAATTCAGAACTCTGCGGTTTTCAAGTTGATTTGGCATTAGGAAAAGTTGATTTATAACAAGTTTGCAGCGCCAGGAGGGAGACCTCTTTTTTCTCAATTCTAATCTTAACCACTTATGGACAGCCTAACTGGGAATGTACAGTACGTTGCTATTTTGACATTAAATACCGAGGTTATGGAAGCAGCTAGCTGCCCAAATCCCCGGTATTTTTTTTAACCACTTACCTACCGGACGAATTCCAGCACTCCTCTCCTACATGTAAAAATCATATTTTTTTTGCTAGAAAATTACCCAGAACTCCCAAATATTACATATTTTCTTTTAGCAGAGACTCTAGGGCATGGGTGCTCAACCTGTGGCTCTCCAGCTGTTGCGGAACTACAATTCCCATGAGGCATTGCAAGCCGCTGACAGGTACAAGCATGTCTCCCAAAGGCTGAGGCATTATGGGAATTGTAGTTTTGCAACAGCTGGAGAGCCACAGGTTGAGCACCCATGCTCTAGGGAATAAAATGGCGGTCATTGCAACTTTTTTTGTCACACAGTATTTGCGCAGCACCCAGGACAGCTGTCCCTTCTGCCCACCCCTTGTCACGGCGCTGCATTCAGGTTGCTGTTTTGTTGGAAACAAATGTTTTATATCTTGGGGCAGATCCACAAAGGAAGTACGCCGGTGTATCTACTGATACGCGGTGTACTTTCAAATTTCCCGCGTCGTATCTTTGTTTCGAATCCTCAAAACAAGATACGACTGGATCTGGGTTAGATCCGACAGGCGTACGTCTTTGTACGCCTTCGGATCTTAGATGCAATTCTTCGGCGTCCGCTGGGTGGCGTTCCCGTCATATTCCGCGTCGAGTATGCAAATTAGCTATTTCCGACAATCCACGAACGTACGAGCGGCCGTCGCATTCTTTTACGTCGTTTCCGTTCGGCTTTTTTCGGCGTATAGTTAAAGCTGCTATTTGGTGGCGTACGCAATGTTAAGTATGGCCGTCGTTCCCGCGTCGAATTTGAAAATATTTTTTTTGTTTGCGTAAGTCGTCCGTGAATGGGGCTGGACGTAATTTACGTCCACGTCAAAACAATGACATCCTTGCGACGTCATTTAGCGCAATGCACGGCGGGAAATTTAGGGACGGCGCATGCGCAGTTCGTTCGGCGCGGGACGCGCTTCATTTAAATGAAACACGCCCCCTACTCGCCGATTTGAATTACGCGCCGTTACGCCGTGAGAGATACGCCGCAAAATCTTTCTGGATTCAAAGGGCCAGATTCAGAAAGAATCGTGGCGGCGTAACGTATCGTCTTTACGTTACACCGCCGCAAGTTTTCAGCGCAAGTGCCTGATTCACCAAGCACTTGCGTGTAAACTTACGGCGGTGTAACGTAAAGCTGTCCGGTGCAAGCCCGCCTAATTCAAATGGGGCGTGTACCATTTAAATTAGGCGCGCTCCAACGCCGAACGTTCTGCGCATGCTCCGTTAGTAAATTTCCCGACGTGCTTTGCGCGAAATTATGGCGCCCCGACGTGTTTGTGAATGGTGACGTGCGTAACGTACTTACGCCGAAATTTTTTTTTTTTAAATTTGACGCGGGAACGATGGCCATACTTTAACATGGCTGGTGTAAAGTTAAGCCATGAAAAAGCAGGCTTAACTTTGCGACGGGAAAAAAACGACTTGCGACGACGTTACGCACGCGAGTAGCTTCGTGGATCGCCGTAAAAGCTAATTTGCATACCTGACGCTGGAAAACGACGCAAACTCCACCCAGCGGCGGCCGAAGTATTGCAGCCTAAGATCCGAAGGCATACGAAGCGGTAAGCCTGTCGGATCTTAGCCAAATGCCGTCGTATCTTGTTTGTGAATCACAAATTAAGATACGACGCGGCAAATTTGAAAATACGCCGAAGTATCAGTAGATACTCCGGCGTATTTCTTCTGTGAATCTGGCCCAAAGCTTTCAAAAGTAAGTTACAGTGGCGTAGAGTATCTCACATACGCTGCGCCCATGCAATTGTATGTGAATCTGCCCCCTTTAGTTTAGTTTTAGAAAATCACAGCCGCTATGGATTGAAATGGATAGGTTATTTTTATATTATTTTTTATTTGTGTTTTTTTTTTTCTTTAAGCAAAAGTGGAGTTTTCCTTTAATGAGCAACTTAAGAGAACTGTTTACAGTATATAAAAGGCCGTTCTTATTATAGAAAGCATTGCTGCAAAGTTCAGATATTTTTATCTCTGTGATGCTCGCTTTAATTCATGCGCACGCAGGAACATACAATGCTATAAGGCAAAACAACTGAACTGTGTCTGAGCCACTGATATATTATTAAAACCCCACAGTCTGCGAAGAGTAACGTCAGTATCCTTTGAATGCAATCATTCACTGAAAACTGAAATTAAAGGTATACTGAGATGTAATTGACTGATTTAACCAGTGTTAATTTTGTCAACTAAAACCGACTAAAACATTTTAGTTAAGTAACTTAACCACTTCAGCCCCGGACCAATAGAGCTTTCTTTTGGTGGTATTTGATCACCTCTGCGGTTTTTATTTTTTTGCGCTATAAACAAAAATAGAGCGACAATTTTGAAAAAAAAATAATATTTGTTACTTTTTGCTGTAATAAATATCCCCAAAAATATATAAAAAAACATTTTTTTTCCTCGGTTTAGGCCGATACGTATTTTTTTTACATATTTTTCGTAAAGAAAATGCAACAATCGTTTATTGATTGGTTTGCGCAAAAGTTATAGCGTCTACAAAATAGGGGATAGTTTTATGGCATTTTTATTAATATTTTTTATTTACTAGTAATGGTGGCGATCAGCGATTTTTATCGGTACTGCGACCTTATGGCAGGCACTTCGGACACTTCGGACACATTTTTCTGACCAGTGGCATTTTTATAGCGATCAGTGCTATAAAATGCATTGATTACTATAAAAATGCCACTGGCAGGGAAGGGGTTAACACTAGGGGGCGAGGAAGGGGTTAATTATGTTCCCTTTGTGTGTTCTAACTGAAGGGCTGAAATGACTGATCGCTGTTCATACATTGTATTGTATGAACAGACGGTCAGGCATTTCTCCCCCTGACAGGACCGGGAGCTGTGTGTTTAACCGGCAAAAGTCTACAACAAAAAACTTTTTGAAAGCGCAAAACTGTGATTTAAATGTGAGTGATATATGGTGATATATATAGCTCATTACTATACCAAGATTGATAAAGTTTGATGGCCACTAGAGGCGCTGTGTGGCAATCTCAGAACCCCTCAGTATTAATAAACAGTGATATAAAAAATACCAACAAAAGAATAAATTATATACATTTCAATCAAAAAACATATATAAACAAAAGCTAGGAATGGAAATAAAAACATTTAAATATAAGATTATATTAGGAAATAGTAAACTGTGACAGTAAAGTCCATTCATTTTAGCAAATGTATTATCAAACACCCGTGGTTTGTGCTGAATTTCATCTAAGTTGAAAACGTGTCCAAAGAAAACAGTGGTATATCCTCCACCTATGGATATGGCTATGGATTGGATTGGGAGTGAAACTGTAATTGGGTTATAGGTCCCTTTTTCCTCTTTTATTCACTTTTTTCTGTTTATGGTGTTTTAGCGCAGTTTCTTTCCAATTTTCCAAAAGTCTACAACAGTCTATGAGACAAACTCCTAAAATGTTCCAGTAGTCTGAGGCTACGTCAGTGACGTCACCACGCTGAGGAGGAGGGCTCCTTACATGCCGGCCGGCATTTGTTTGTAATCTTTACACTCTGTTTTAAAACGTCCCTTTTGTGAGTATATCTCATCTCGGCTTTTTTGTTCCTATATTGCTATCTGTGTATCGCACACCAGCTGCTGCCTATAGTGTGTTGAATAGTGGGTTTAGTAGCGCAGTTTTTTTTTTCCAGTCTGAAAAGGTGGAATTAATTTATTTTCATATTTTCTTGAAGGATATTTTTGATAAATATTTCTGTCCCAAGTGGAGGAGCTTCTTCAACCCAGTCTGCAGGAGGGCCACCATATTTCCTCTGACCATTAACCTGTGCGCCTGCGTGAATAGAGCCGAGCCGACCCGAGCTTCCTTCGGGAAATCGTGACGCGCTGTGTGCGCCGTCGTTTAGCATGTCAATCGATTGGCATGTCAATAGGAACGCCCACTCCCGCGGGATAACCTACCCGGAAGCCGCAGGGAATTCCACGGCTACACGCTATCTACGAAAAAAAAAAAGTCTGTGTTATTTTATATGCACAACTGGGCTGGATGCAGTGTTACATTTTTTTTATAGGGTGAACCTTTACTTTTAGCCCGCATTCACACCTAGGCGTTTTTACGCCTGTAGCGCTACGCCGCTGCCGCCAGAGGGCTGAAAACAGATGTCCCTCTATGGAGATGGTTCACATCTCCACGCCGAACGCCGGACGCCTGTCGCCTGCCGCGTGAAAAAAGGTCAGGCGTCTTCGAGCGTTCGGCTAGGAGATGGGAATCATCTCCATAGAGGGGGTCATCTTGGGGCACATCTAGGCGGACAATACCGGCGTTTTGTCGCCGCAAATCGTGATACAAAACGCCGCTATTTTTACCGCGATTTGCGGCGACAAAATGCCGCGATTTCGTCCGCCTAGATGTGAATGCAGCCTAACTGCCCTAACTACAAAGATCACTGCTCAGCGCGCAGGAAAAAAACAATCAAGATTAAAACAGTGTGATATGATTCCTAAAATATGTAGCAGCTGCTTAAAACAAAACAAATATAAAAAAAACAGTATTATTAAAAACTCAAAGGTCACAGAGTCCAAAATAGTGCTGTAGCAGCGCTCCAATCAAACCCTCATTTGAAAGTCCTCTATATGTGTTGCATATAGGAAGAAATAGTGATGTGGATGAGGATGGATGTGGTTTAGTCAACAAACTGACGGTATATCAGTTTCCAATCCAAGTCTGTAGGTGGTACACTTTAAAGGGTTTGTAAAGGTTCATTTTTTATTTTCTAAATAGGTTCCTTTAAGCTAGTGCATTGTTGGTTCACTTACCTTTTCCTTCCATTTCCCTTCTAAATGTTTTTTTTCTTTGTTTTCTTTAAGCTGGATTCAGGATGGCGGGCGCATAGTTGCGGCGGCGTAGCGTATGGCATTTACACTACGCCGCTGTAAGTTAGCGAGGCAAGTACATGATTCACAAAGTACTTGCCCGTAAGGGCGCCTAATTCAAATTCGGCTAAGGGGGCGTGTTTTATGTTAATGGGGGTTGACCTGACGTGATTGACGTATTTTACGAACGGCGTATGCGCCGTCCGTGTACATATCCCAGTGTGCATTGCGGCAAAGTACGCCGCACGGTCCTATTGGTTTCGACGTGGACGTAAATTACGTAAATCCCTATTCACGGACGACTTACGCAAACAACGTAAAATTTTCGCATTTCGACACGGGAACGGCGGCCATACTTAACATTACTATTCCAGTTATTTGATGGAATAACTTTAGGCCTGATAATGCATTACGTAAACGGCGTATCTGTACTGCGTCGGCCGGGCGTACGTTTGTTAATAGGCGTATCTAGTGATTTACATATTCTACGCCGACCGCAATGGAAGCGCCACCTAGCGGTCAGCCCAAAAATTACACTTTAGGATACGACGGTGTAAGAAACTTACGCCGCTCGTATCTGAGCCTAATTTAAGCGTATCTGGTTACCAGAATACGCTTAAATTAGCGCCGGCGCAAATTCAGACTTAGGCTGGCGTATCTACTGATACGCCAGCCTAAGTCTTTCTGAATCTGGCTATTTGTCTGAATTTCTCACTTCCTGTTCCTCCTCAGTAAGCTGTTATGGCTGACTATCCACCGCTCGAATGATGGTGGAAAGCAGGCCCGGATTGGCCATAGGGCAAACCGGGCAAATTCCCGGTGGGCCGCGGCCGTTAGGGTCACCAGGCCGCAAATCCTCGCAGGGCCCAAGAGAGCTTGGCTGCTCTTTAAGCCCGCGCCACTCAGCTAGCCTCTCCGCGGCCGCACGGCTGTCAGCTAAACTCAGCCATCGGCGCTGGGAGGACGGAACCAAAGAAGGAGGAGCTAGATGACACAGCTACGATACGGCCGCCTGTATTGGTCAGCCGTCGGTGCCGGGGGTGTGACTAAGAATGGGGAGGAGCTAGAGCTGCTGTCTCCTGCCGAGAAAGGTCCTACGATGCCCGGAGGATAATGCCCGCCTTGATGACAGAAACCGTGAGTACAGCAGCCCCCCCCCTCCTGTAACCTGGATAAAAGGAGCAGTGGGGGCTGCTGCATATAGAACAATCATTCTCTTCATCTTCCTCCTGCAGGTCTCGGAAAGGTCCTCCCTGTGCTGCCCACACCCCCTACCTGTGCTGCCCACACCCCCCTACCTGTGCTGCCCACACCCCCCTACCTGTGCTGCCCACACCCCCCTACCTGTGCTGCCCACACCCCCTACCTGTGCTGCCCACACCCCCCTACCTGAGCTGCCCACACCCCCCTACCTGCGCTGTCCACACCCCCTACCTGCGCTGTCCACACCCCCTACCTGCGCTGTCCACACCCCCTACCTGCGCTGTCCACACCCCCTACCTGCGCTGTCCACACCCCCCTACCTGTGCTGTCCACACCCCCCTACCTGTGCTGTCCACACCCCCCTACCTGTGCTGTCCACACCCCCCTACCTGCGCTGTCCACACCCCCCTACCTGCGCTGTCCACACCCCCCTACCTGCGCTGTCCACACCCCCTACCTGCGCTGTCCACACCCCCCTACCTGCGCTGTCCACACCCCCCTACCTGCTCTGTCCACACCCCCCTACCTGCGCTGTCCACACCCCCCTACCTGCGCTGTCCACACCCCCCTACCTGCGCTGTCCACACCCCCCTACCTGTGCTGTCCACATCCCTGTGCTGTCCACATCCCCCCTGTGCTGTCCACATCCCCCTCTTTGCTGTCCACCCCCTCCGTGCTCTCCACATCCCCCCTGTGCTCTCCACACTCCACATCCCCCATGTGCTCTCCACATCCCCCCCCTGTGCTCTCCTCCTCCCCCTGTGCTTTCCACACCCCCCCCTGTGCTCTCTCCACATCCCCCCCTGTGCTCTCTCCACATCCCCCCCTGTGCTCTCCCCACATCCCCCCTGAGCTCCCCCCACATCCCCCCCTGTGCTCTCCTCCTCCCCCCTGTGCTTTCCACCTCCCCCCAAGCTCTCTCCACATCCCCCCCTGTGCTCTCTCCACATCCCCCCCTGTGCTCTCTCCACATCCCCCCCTGTGCTCTCTCCACATCCCCCCTGAGCTCCCCACATCCCCCCCTGTGCTCTCCACACTCCACATCCCCCCTGTGCTCTCCACACTCCACATCCCCCCTGTGCTCTCCACACTCCACATCCCCCCTGTGCTCTACACATCCCCCCTGTGCTCACCACACTCCACATCCCCCCCTGTGCTCTCCACACTCCACATCCCCCCCTGTGCTCTCCACACTCCACATCCCCCCTGTGCTCTCCACATCTCCCCCCTGTGCTCTCCAAATCCCCCCCTGTGCTATCCACATCCCCCCCCCCTGTGCTCTCCACACTCCACATCCCCCCCCCTGTGCTCTCCACATCCCCCCTGTGCTCCCCCCCTGTGCTCTCCACACTCCACATCCCCCCCTGTGCTCTCCACACTCCACATCCCCCCCTGTGCTCTCCACACTCCACATCCCCCCCTGTGCTCTCCACACTCCACATCCCCCCCTGTGCTCTCCACACTCCACATCCCCCCCTGTGCTCTCCACATCCCCCCCGTGCTCTCCACATCAACCCCTGTGCTCTCCACATCCCCCCTGTGCTCTCCACATCCCCCCTGTGCTCTCCACATCTCCCCCCTGAGCTCTCCACATCTCCCCCCTGAGCTCTCCACATCTCCCCCCTGAGCTCTCCACATCTCCCCCCTGTGCTATCCACATCCCCCCCCTGTGCACTCCACACTCCACATCCCCCCTGTGCTCTCCACATCCCCCCTGTGCTCTCCACACTCCACATCCCCCCTGTGCTCTCCACACTCCACATCCCCCCTGTGCTCTCCACACTCCACATCCCCCCTGTGCTCTCCACACTCCACATCCCCCCTGTGCTCTCCACACTCCACATCCCCCCTGTGCTCTCCACATCCCCCTGTTCTCTCCACATCCCCCCTGTGCTCCCCACTCTCTACATCCCCCGTGCTCTCCACATCCCCCCATGCTCTCCCCGCCCCCTGTAATCTCCACCCCCCCCCCCCCCCCGTGCTCTCCGCCACCTCCCTGTGCTCTCCACCTCCCCCATGCTCTCGCTGCCCCCCTGTGCTCTCCTCTTCCTCCCTGTGTTCCCTGCCTCACCCCACCCCATGTTCTCAAGGTTATTCCCTGTGCTCTTCACCCCCCTATGCTCTTTCCTGGTCCCCCCTCGCCTACCCTCCCCCACACACACACACACACCTCTTCCGGGATTCCGTCAGGGTTAAGAGTGGGGAAAGGGCCGGTTAACATGTCACGGGCTGCTCAATCCAAAATGCCCGGGCCTATTTTTTATCCCAGTCCGGGCCTGGTGGAAAGCTTACTGAGGAGAAACAGGAAGTGAGAAATTCAAACAAAGAAAAACAATTTTAGAACGGAAATCGAAGGAAAAGGTAAGTAAACCAACAATGCACTAGCTTAAAGGAACCAATTTAGAAGTATGATATTGATATAGACTGACAATGATGGGAGTTTTAAATGTAGCTGCAGCTGCTCAGTCAATAATATTATGATGCTATATGTTTTATGTAGTTTTATATACATATCTTATACTTTAGAGGAAATGTTGTAAAAGCATTTATTACACAGCATTTAAAATGGATTTTAAATTTTAAATAATCTTTGATATCTCCTTACTGAAAGTTCAATCATTGTATAGATGTTTAGATCGACATACTGGAGTTGTCTGGGACCACTGCTTACTTTTCAGCGATTGCGCAGTGTGAGCGGTTGTTCGTCTGACTATCTATGTGTGCCGATCCCCTTACTTCCGCCCGTCTCCTGGCAGTGTTTACATGTCCAGTCAGGTAATGCGGCTCTGTCGAACGCAGGCGAGTGCGTTTGATGTCACGCAAGGGGCGGAGTAACTCATATTTAAGCCAGTTGTTGACATTGAGAGTCACGCCCTCAGACAAAGTCAGGAAATGACGAAACGCGCCAGGGCGTGACTCTTAGTCAACTAAACCGGAAGTGACGTATGCGCTCCACGGACCAGGAAGTACACAGGAATACCGGTAACCTAGACGGATTCTGCTTCTAGCTTGTCCGAGCGCCTGTAGTCATATTTATACATTGCCTGAAAGCTTTGATTTCTTTGGTACGCACATATGTAAAGGGGATACTGTTGGAGTTATAGTAAACTTTTGAACGGTACTACTCGTGTAGTGTGATATTAATTTTTTACATGTGACCGCGGACTCCATATTAAACAAGACTAAGTGGTGAAAAGTCCAATATTAAACAATGGATGGTCATGATTGGTGTATTGCTTACTTGATCCTTACCTCTGGTAAGTGCATCCCCTAAAGGGGTTTTCCCCCATGTGGTGAACAGCTTTGGGTGAAAGGAGCACTGTGCACTGATTGTTGACTAAACCACATCCATCCTTATCCACATCACTATTTCTTCCTATATGCAGGCCCGTCGCAACAGGACAGGCAAACCAAGCAATTGCTTGGGGCCCCGAGCTAGCAAGGGGCCCCCAAGCTGGCTCATCTGTCTGCCTGCTGCTATGTTCACAGGCTGCATTGCATTTGCACGCTTGCCGCACAAGAGTCTGTCCCAGCCTTCGGTAAGATCACAGCACTGCCCCCATGTCTCATCTTGTGTGAATAAGACAGGCAGGGGGTGGGGGCCCCAACCCCTGCCTGTCTTATTCACACAAGATGAGAGCCTCGGCCGCTCTGGACAAAGTACCGGACTGTTTAAGTTAAGAAGTGGGTGATTGGCTGCTATGCAGCGGAGCGGTCCCAGCAATCAATCACTCATTTTTAACATGAAAAGTCCCGCCCGTTGTCCAGGGCTGTCGTGCTTCTCATCGATTCGTGTGTGAATAAGGTAATGCTCTGTGGGGAGGGGGAGTGCTGTGCTGTTATGGGGACAGGAGTCTACTATGGAGGGGGGTCTGTGATGGGGGGACAAGTCTGTGAGGGGGGGGTCAGTCTGTGATGGGGGGTCAGTCTGTGATGGGGGCACCAGTGTGATGGGGGGTCAGTATGTGATGGGGCACCAGTTTGTGATGGGGGATCAGTCTGTGATGGAGGCACCAGTCTGTGATGGGGCACCAGTCTGTGATGGGGGGGCAGTCTGTGATGGGGGCACCAGTCTGTGATGGGGGGGCAGTTTGTGATGGGGGGGCAGTTTGTGATGGGGGCACCAGTCTTTAAAGGGTGGGTGAACTTAAACTGTATCGCTATGCTGTGGTTCCTGTAGGCTTTGTGTGCGTGCAGGAGGGGAGGGGGGGTTGGGGGGCCTCTATGTCCATTTTGCTTGGGGCCCCCAAATTCCTTAAAACGGCCCTGCCTATATGCAACACATATAGACGACTTTCAAACGAGGGTTTGATTGGAGGGCTGAAACAGCACTATTTTGAACTCTGGGACCTTTGAGTTTTTAATAATACTGGCCCAGATTCAAGAAGCAATTGCGCCTGTGTAACCATAGGTTACGCAGCGCAATTGCTTACTTTCTCCGGCGTTACAAATGCTCCTGATTCAGGAACATCGTAACGCCGACTGCAGCCTAAAATCTACGTGGCATAAGGCTCTTATGCCACACTGATTTTAGGCTGCATTCTTGCGTTGACCGCTAGGGGGCGCTCCCATTGTGATCAGCGTATAGTATGCAAATTGCATACTAACACCAATTCACAATTGTTGCGCGGGCCATGCGTACGCAAGTTACGTTGTTTCCGTACGGCGTGCTTAGCGTAAGGCTGCTCCTGCTAATAGCAGGCGCAGCCAATGCTAAGGATACCCGTCGTTCCCGCGTCGCGAAATTTGAAATCTACGTCGTTTGCGTAAGTGATTCGTGAATGGCGCTGGACGCCATTCACGTTCACTTTGGAGAAAATGACGTCCTTGCGACGTCATTTGCCGCAACGCACGTCGGGAAAGTTTCCCGACGGAGCATGCGCTCTACGCTCGGCGCGGGAGCGCGCCTAATTTAAATGATTCCCGCCCCCGGCGGGATCATTTACATTGCGCGCGCTTACGCCGGGCAATTTTGCCGGCGCGCCCTCGCAATTTACGGAGCTACTGTTCCGTGAATCGAGGGCAGCGCAAAATATTTGCGGGGGCGCAGGGCAAAATCGTTGCCCTGCGCCTCCGCAAATAGAGCGCAAATGTACCTGAATCTGGGCAACTGTTTTTTATATGTGCAAGATCAATATTACACATTTCCATCCACTCCAGAAGGGAAGCCTTATTGTCCTTATTCAGAGAATTAATCCAAACCTCGCTCTCAGCATTCATCATGGTGTTCATAGAGAATGGCCTGCTCTCTTCATGGGATCAGAGGCTGAACTGAACTCCACACCAAGATCTGACCGGAAGAAGCAGAAAAATCCCTGGTCTTCTCCATGGGCAATAATCAGTGGGTATAAAAAACTTGCCCCTAGTCCCCTCCAAAAGCCCCTGTCCCAGTCGGGTCTGTCACAATTAGTAATTGCGCGGTCATGCAACACTGTACCCAAATGAAGTTTCATTATTCTCACACAAATATAGCTTTCTTTTGGTGGTATTTGACCACCTCTGTGTTTTTTTTTTTTTTAAACGAAAAAAGACTGAGAATTTAGAAAAAAACTAAATGTATGTGATTTAGTGCAGAGCGGGCACCCTGTTGGTAGAAGGTAGTGGGCGGTCCACAACTGGATATTACATTTTTAGTTTGGGGTTTATTACCGCTTTAACAACTTGCCGACCAGCCACCGCAGTTGTACTGTGACTGGTTGGCACGGCTGCATGAACCGCCGTCATTGTACGTTGGCCGCTTTAAGAGCCACAGAGACCCAGAACGTGGATCTGTCAATGTAAACAGACAGATCCCTGTTCTGACAGGGGAGTAGAGAGAGATCTGCTGTTCCTAGTGATCAGGAACAGCGATCTTTCTCTTCCAGTCAGTCCCATCCCCCCACAGTTAGAAACACACACCTCCCAGGGAACACATTTAACCCCTTGATCGCCCCCTACTGTTAACCTCTTCCCTGTCAGTGACATTTACACAGGAATCAGTGCATTTTTATAGCACTAATCGCTGTATAAATGTCAATGGTCCCACAAAAGTGTCAAAACTGTCCGAGCTGTCCACCGCAATGTCGCAGTCCCACTAAAAATCGCTGATCACCGCCATTACTAGTAAAAAAAATAATAATACAAATGCCAGAAAACTATCCCCTATTTTGTAGACGCTATGGGCCAGATTCACATAGAATTCCAGCGGCGTAACATACTGCATTTACGTTACACCGCCGCAAGTTTTATGGGCAAGTGCTTGATTCACAAAGCACTTGCCTGTAAACTTGCGGCGGCGTATCGTAAATCCGTCTGGTGCAAGCCCGCCTAATTCAAATTGGGGCGTGTATCATTTAAATTAGGCGCGTTCCCGTGCCGAACGTACTGCGCATGCTCCGTTTTGAAATTTCCCGACGTGCATTGCGCTAAATGACGTCGCAAGGACGTCATTGGTTTCAACGTTAATGTAAATGGCGTCCAGCGCCATTCACGGACGACTTACGCAAACGACGTTAAATTTCAAATTTCGACGTGGGAACGACGGCCATACTTAACATTGGCTAGACCACCTAGGGGGCAGCTTTATCTTTACGCCGCGTATCTCTATGGAAACGGCGTACATTTACTGCGACAAGCAAAGCGTACGTTCGTGAATCGGCGTAACGACTCATTTGCATATTCTACGCCGACCGCAATGGAATCGCCACCTAGCGGCCGGCCTAGAATTGCAGCCTAAGATCCGACGGTGTAAGTCATTTACACCTGTCGGATCTTAGGGAGATCTATGCGTAACCTGATTCTATGAATCAGCCGCATAGATACGACAGGAGATACGCCGTCGTATCTTCTTTATGAATCTGGCCCTATAACTTTTGTGCAAACCAATCAATAAATGCTTATTGCTTTTTTTTTTTACCAAAAATATGTAGTAGAATACATATCGGCCTAAACTGAGGAATACATTTAGTTTTTTTACACTTTTTGGGGAGATATTTATTATAGTAAAAAAATATTGGTTTTTTTTTCAAAATTGTTAGTTTACTTTTTAGTTTATAGAGCAAAAATATTAAGCCGCAGAGGTGATCAAATACCACCAAAATGAAAGCTCTATTTGTGGGAAAAGAAGGACATACATTTTTTTGGGGGGTACAACGTTGCACGACCGCGCAATTGTCAGTTAAAGCAATGCAGTGCCTTTTCGCAAACAATGGCCTGGTCATTAAGGGGCCAAATCCTTATGATCCTTAAGTGGTTAATGAAAAACAGGGAAACAATAAGAAGCTGAAAAAAGTTCTAACCTTTCCCATTTGGACATTAAATGTTAAGAACACAAAATTAAAGCTAAATTGCGTCTCAGTGCTACACGGAAACAAAGAATCAATGGTTTTCTTAGAACCAGTCGGGGAATTTGCAATCCACTTAGTAATGTTTTATGGTCAGTCTGCTTGTATGGCAGCCCTGACCGCGTCCCGAGACAAATTCTCATTTAGACAATATAATCACAAGATACAAAGCAACCTCAGGTGACCGACGCAATCTCGCCTTCCTCCAAATTCCTTAGATAGTGACTCTACAGAAATGACATATGACTCAAGTCTCTTCTTACATCCAATGACATCTATTTTGACTGGTGGAGGAGCCTTTCCCCCGGCAATTTCATGCTCTATGAGAAAGCTAAGTTTAGTCTGAATGAGAAAACAGAATTTAATTCCATTGCAAGATTGCTTCTGGGAATCAAAAGAAAGAAAAAAAATCATTTTCCGTTCTATAGAGTCTGAAAACATTTTTTGGGAGGTTAATGAAAACATCAGGACGGCAGAAATGTCATTTATGACAAGCGGAAAGGGCAGCGGATGTCAGGGTTCAGAGGATGACTGTTCTCCGGCGGTACAGCAGAAAGGGGACGGGTGAGAGAGCTGAAGAGCGCGGATAACGTTAAGAGAACATCGCCGTCATCTGGACCATTTCTGCGTGTTTAACGTAAGAGGTGCTTCACGGGTCACGTTCCTCTCTCAATAGATTTAAAGCCATATTAAACCCCAAAATCTAACATTTTATATATTACAACTTAACAATCCTTAAAGTGATTGTAAAGCCTTGTTTTTTTTCTCTCTTAACCCCCCTGACGGTAAACCCGAGCGTGACTCGGGGTTGGTTTTCAATGCTAAGATCGGTAACCCCGAGTCACGCTCGGGGTGGACGTGCAGCGGCGCGGCTTACCTTTCGCTGGATCCACAAGCAAGTTACTCACCTTGTCCCTGGATCCAGCGATGCCACCCCGCTGTGTGAGCGAGCGGGACCTCCTCGCTCGATTCACAGTCTCCCCGTGTGCCGCCGATCTCCGTTCCCTGCGACGTTACGACGCACGGGGGCGGAGAACGGCGCCAAATTCAAAAAAGTAAACAAACACTTTACATACAGTATACTGTTATCTTATAGATTACAGTACTGTATGTAAAAAATACACCCTCCCTTGTCCCTAGTGGTCTGCCCAGTGCCCTACATGTACTTTTATATAATAAAACATGTTCTTTCTGCCTAAAAACTGTAGATTGTCCAAAAGTGTCCCTTTATGTCAAAAATGGTTTTAGATCAGCTAGAAAACAGCGATAATAAATTATAATCACTTGCAGAAATGTGCGATAGCGATTTGCGGGGAAATTCGTCATAAAAAAAAAAAATAATGACAGCGACAATTCTGCAACTGAGCAAATTTCAGTGATTTTGAGTTGATTACATTATTGAATAATTTTTATTATAATTATATTATTATTTGTTATAATTATTTATAATTATTTATTATATTATAATTTATAATTTTGTTTTAAAAAAAAAAATCATACCCGGGATGCCTACAAGACTCTTGCTTGGTCAGAGTTATTTCTAAAAATTACAGGCCTACAGAATAAAACGCCAAATTTCCTTGCAAAATAATTGTACCGCTTTTGGTACGTAATTCCAGATAGAATCATACCGCCAGGGAGGTTAAAGGGGTTGTAAAGGAATTTTTTTTTTCCTAAATAGCTTCCTTTACCTTAGTGCAGTCCTCCTTCACTTACCTCATCCTTCCATTTTGCTTTTAAATGTCCTTATTTCTTCTGAGAAATCCTCACTTCCTGTTCTTCTGTCTGTAACTCCACACAGTAATGCGAGGCTTTCTTCCTGGTGTGGAGAAAGCCTCTTGAGGGGGGAGGGGGCGAGCAGCCAAGTCAGGACACTCTCTACTTTGCAGATAGAGAAAGGAGCTGTGTGCACCCTGACACTCATGCTCGCCCCCTCAAGAGGTGTTCTCCACACCAGGAAGAAAGCCTCGCATTAAGGTGGTGAATTACAGACAGAAGAACAGGAAGTGAGGATTTCTCAGAAGAAATAAGGACATTTAAAAGCAAAATGGAAGGATGAGGTAAGTGAAGTAGGACTGCACTAAGGTAAAGGAAACTATTAAGGGGATTTTTTTTCCTTTACAGCCCCTTTAATGTTGTACATACTTCTTTAGAAGCACAGGTTCTTCCCCAGTGGATTGCCCAGCAGCCAGGCAAACAATCCCAACCACACTTTTCCTCAATAACCAGGCTAGGGGTATTTTTGTTGTTTTAATTTTTGGAGAACTGGGATAGGGTTGAGGGAATTGAGTGGGATACTCCAAAAACAGAAATCCTAGGACCAAACACATCAACGTAAAGTATCACCTACTGAGGGACAATCAAGTGCAAGGTGTTATTGACATTCAATATTGCCTGTCAGAAAAGATGACTGCTGATCCACTCACAAAGCCTTTATTGAAGTAACGTCATAGTTTTTTCCAGATAGAGCTGAATATAATTTGACAAAGCACATGCTGTTGAGAAGGTGTTTTGGAAAAATAACAGCAAGTAATGTAAAGTTGCCTTTTGCTGTGAACTATTTACTGTATGCATTATACCTATCTATCCAGCAGGTGGCACTGTAGTGTTATAGTGTGTTATCTATGGTAATGTAATAAGAGGAAGTGTTTGCTTTCCTCACTGTTCTCTTGTATGTTTCTTGTTTCTGTTTCCTGTTTCACACCCCGGAAAAATGTAATGTTATTTCTCCATGAAAGTAAAGTATTCTCTGCATCCAAGAAGCTTCCAGTGCTTTATATCAATACTTTGCTAACACATAGGACGTTATATGATGTCACGTGGCCAGCCTTAACCACTTCCCGCCCATAGGATGTCATATGACCTCCTTAGGTTGAAGTACACTCTCTGGAGTCTTGCATTACACACTTATTTTTAACAGTAAACTGAGCTTATCTAGTGGAATTCAGTATTTTTCAACCGTAAGACTGTTTAGAGGTTGAATTTTAAAAGCAGTGGTGAGCAGTAGTGAGCCTGCTGATCTCACAGGTTTGCTAATATGACAGAACACCGCTGCTTTAAAAATCAACATCACAACAGTTTTACAAATCGAAAAACACTGGGGTAGATTCAAGTAGCTTTGCGAATTTTTGCCCGGCGTAAGCGTGCGCAATTTAAATGATCCTGTAGGGGGCGGTAATCATTTAAATTAGGCGCGTTCCCGCGCCGATCGTAGAGCGCATGCTCCGTCGGGAAACTTTCCCGACGTGCATTGCGGCAAATGACGTCGCAAGGATGTCATTTGCTTCAAAGTGAACGTGAATGGCGTCCAGCGCCATTCACGATTCACTTACGCAAACCACGTAAAGTTCAAATTTCGCGACGCAGGAACGACGGGTATACGTAATATTGGCTGCCCCTGCTAATAGCAGGGGCAGCCTTACGCGAAAACCGCCGTACGCAAACGACGTAAACTGCGTACGCAGGGCTCGCGTAACGTTGTGAATTGGCGTTAGTATGCAATTTGCATACTATACGCTGAGCACAACGGGAACACCACCTAGCGGCCATCGCAAGAATGCAGCCTAAGATATGCGGGCATAAGAGCCTTATGCCACGCATATCTTAGGCTGCAGTCGGCGTAACGAGGTTCCTGAATCAGGAGCATTCGTTACGCCGGCGCAAGTAAGCAATTGCGCTGCGTAACTATGGTTACGCAGGCGCAATTGCTCTCTGAATCCGGGCCAATGAATTTAACTATATTAGCTGAGTTTACTGTAAAAAATAAGTGTAAAAGACTCCGGTGGGTGTAACAAGATGTCCGCTTGCCGCTTTCTCACTCTATCCTTACTGTGGAGGAGTGAGGAGTGTAACAAGATGCTGGCGTCGGAATGTCACTTCCGTTAGACCCCTTTCACACTGAGGAGTTTTTCAGGCGGTACAGCGCAAAAAATAGCGCTGCTATACAGCCTGAAAAACTCCTTCACTGCCTACTCAATGTGAAAGCCCGAGGGCTTTCACACTGAGGCGATGCGCTGGCGGGAGAGAACACAATCTCCTGCCAGCAGCATCTTTGGAGTGGTGAGAGGAACGGCATGTATACCGCTCCTTCACCGCTCCTTCCCATTTAAAACAATGGGAAATCGTGGCAATACCACCCGCAATGCGCCTCTGCAGAGGCGCATTGCGGGTGGTATTAACCCTTTATCGGCCGCTAGCGGGAGTTAATACCGCACCGCTAGCGGCCGATTCCCGCGGCAATCCCGGCAGTATAGCGCCGCTATTTTTAGCGGCGCTATACCGCCACCGCACCTCCCGCTCCAATGTGAAAGGGGCCTTACAAAATCTGATGGGTCGCCTAATCTGACGGAACACCTGCTTTGCATAAAGAGGCAGAGAGACCCAGCGATGACATCTGTCTAAAATAAGGTATGTAATGAAAACTGACATTTTAGGCTCCATGCACACTGAAGCTGATAAAAGCTATAAAAAAACACCAGTAGCTTTGCAGGGAGCCTTTTAACGGTTTTTAGCATTTTTGCAATAGCTTTAACCACTTAAGGACTGGACCAATATGCTGCTACATGACCCAAGGGGTTTTTACAATTTGGCACTGCGTCGCTTTAACAGACAATTGCGCGGTCGTGCGACGTGGCTCCCAAACAAAATTGGCGTCCTTTTTCCCCCACAAATAGAGCTTTCTTTTGGTCGTATTTGATCACCTTTGCGTTTTTTATTTTTTGCGCTATAAACAAAAATAGAGCGACAATTTTGAAAAAAATGCAATATTTTTTACTTTTTGCTATAATAAATATCCCCCCAAAAACATATATATATATAAAAAAAAAATGTCCTCAGTTTAGGCCGATACGTATTCTTCTACCTATTTTTGGTAAAAAAAATCGCAATAAGCGTTTATCAGTTGGTTTGCGCAAAATGTATAGCGTTTACAAAATAGGGGATAGTTTTATTGCATTTTTATAATTTTTTTTTTTTTTTACTACTAATGGCGGCGATCAGTGATTTTATTCGTGACTGCGACATTATGGCGGACACTTCGGACAATTTTGACACATTTTTGGGACCATTGTCATTTTCACAGCAAAAAATGCATTTAAATTGCATTCTTTATTGTGGAAATGACAGTTGCAGTTTGGGAGTTAAACACAGGGGGCGCTGTAGGATTTAGTGTTCACCTAGTGTGTGTTTACAACTGTAGGGGGGTGTGGCTGTAGGACTGACGTCATCGATCGTGTCTCCCTATAAAAGGGATCACTCGATCGATGCGCCGCCACAGTGAAGCCCGGGGAAGCCGTGTTTACATACGGCTCTCCCCGTTCTTCAGCTCCGGGGAGCGATCGCGACGGAGCGACTATAAATGAATAGCCGCGCCGTCGTCCCGCTACATGCGCTGTCGACCGCCGCATGTAGCGGGGGAGGGGGGGGGTCCCGATCGGACCCCCGACCCGCGGAAAGGCAGGGACGTACAGGTACGCCAATGTGCCTGTACGTGCCATTCTGCCGACGTATATCTACATGCGGCGGTCGGTAAGCGGTTAATCAGCGTTTTTGAGTGTAGCTTTTTTCTTTTTTTCAATGGATAAAAAAACGTAAAAAAACGATGACGCCATCGTTTTTGAGCGTTTTTGCTGTTTTTTGCGTTTTTCTGTGTTTTGCGTTTTTTCCCGCCGAAAAACGGCACTTTGAATGAAAATTTCCGGCGTTCAGAAAAAAAACAATAAACTATAAAGCTCATTAACACTAAAAAACGCCCAGGTGTGCATGGGCACATAGGCTAACATAGAGTTCAGTTTATAGGCTTTAAAAAAAAAAAAGCCAAAACACCAATAAACTGCAGTTTATCAGCTTCAGTGTGCATGGAGCCTAATAAATTGTTATTAACATTTTAATCTGGACAGGAGGAAAAAAAGGCAAAAAATAAATACAAAAACATTTTTTTTTTAGATCAGTATACCCTTTTCAAGCTTTCAAATATCTCCCACTAGAAGGTAAATTGTAGAAAAAGAAACGGTTGTGCACAAGAAAATGAACACCGATTGCTTTTTGCCAGTTGTTGATGACTTTTTATCGATGTCATAGAAACCGCTCCTTTCCTATTTTATTTATTTTTTCTTACCTCGCAGTGCAGCTTTTTGAATTAACGTTTAACTATAAGGAATATTGCAAGGACTTATTACTCGGGAGCTTTGGGCAAGATCACGGATGATAAACTCCGAGCCGAGACGCGGAGCGCGCTGTGTGCTTAAGGATTGTGATTGACATTTAGAAAACATTCCATTTATTGACGTAGATACAGAAGAATTATTGAACAATATTCAGCCTTCTCATCTCCTATTATGTTGCTCATGAAGTTATTTAAACAAAAATGTAATTAAAAGTCAGCAGCGACAAATACTGCAGCTGCTGACTTTTAATATATGGACACTTCCCTGTCCAGGGCGGCCACGATGTTGGGTCCCGAAGCCGATCTGTCCCTCGGCTCTTGGGTGTTGCCACCGCCATCTTCGGTAAGAGAATCACTTCCTGGTTCCCTACTGCACATGCGCAAGTCGTGTTGCATGATCCCACTGGTCCCTGCTGTCTTCAGGGACCTGTGTGTCTCCCAGAAGAGAGCGCGGGGGGGGGGGGTGATAGAGTAGGTGCCGGACATGGCGTAGTTCACCACGGCGACCTATGCCCGCTAGTGGGACCAAATACCTGTATTACATAGGTATCTGCTCCCTCCTCCCCCCTGAAAGGTGGCAAATGTGACACCGGAGGGGGGGGGGATTCCAAAAGGTGGAAGTTACATTTTTGGGTGGAACTCCGCTTTAAGTAGTCAACGCAAATGCAAAGGACAATCAATAAAAAACATTCGATTAGTGGCGGCTGTTTTTTTTGGGTCGGGTCATGGACTGCCGAGTCTCGGGGGTTACAAGCAGCAACCCGCCTGTGGTGAGTCAGTTGGGGCTCTGTACTTACCCCATCTCATGGGTGGCGGTGGCTTCTCTCCGTGCTGCTGGGTGCTTGCTTGCTGCTCGGTTCCCCTGTGTGCATCTTCTCCCTCCTCTCCTCTGTGCGCTGTGCATCTCCTCCCGGCCAATCCGATTGGATCTCATTTCGGCCAATCGAGTGACGGGTCTCATGACCCGCTTCCTGATTGGCTCGTAGGAGATTCAGGGGGTTATTTATGAAAAGACAAAACCACTTTGCACTACAGGTGCAAACTAAAAGTGAAAAGTGCACTTGAAATTGCACTGAAAGTGCACTTGTAAGTGCAGTCGTTGTAAATCTGAGGGGTAGATCTGAAATGAGGGGAAACTCTGCTGATTTTATCATCCATTCAAGCTAAGAAATTTTTTATTTTTTTTTTCCTTGCACCTACAGCACATGTGCATCTACTTCTCCCTCAGATTTACACCCTTAATGGACGGGCTGCCCCTGGTCTCTACCAGCTTTGCACATCTAGAAAGTGACATTTTTGCCCATTCTTCTTTGTAAAATATCTCAAGCTCTGTCAGATTGGATGGAGAGCGTCTGAACAGCAATTTTCAAGTCTTGCCACAGATTCTCAATGTGATTTAGGTCTGGACATTGACTGGGTCATTCTAACACATGAATATGCTTTGATCTAAACCATTCCATTGTAGCTCTGGCTGTATGTTTGGGGTCGTTGTCCTGCTGGAAGGTGAACCTCCACCCTAGTCTCAAGTCTTTTGCAAACTCTAACAGGTTTTCTTCTAAGATTGCCCTGTATTTGGCTCCATCTATCTTCCCATCAACTCTGATCAGCTTTCCTGTCCCTGCTGAAGAAAAGCTTCCCACAACATGATGCTGCCACCACCATGTTTCACGGTGGGGATGGTGTGTTCAGGATGATGTGCTGTGTTCGTTTTCCACCACATATAGCGTTTTGCTTTTACGCCAAAAAGAACAATTTTGGTCTTATCTGACTAGAGCACCTTCTTCCACATGTTTGCTGTGTCCCCCACATGGCTTCTCACAAACTGCAAACTGGACTTCTTATGGCTTTTTTTCACCAACGACTTTCTTCTTGCCACTCTTCCATAAAGGGCAGATTTGTGGAGAGACGACTAATAGTTGTCCTGTGGACAGATTCTCCCACCTGAGCTGTGGATCTCTGCAGCTCCTCCAGAGTTACCATGGACCTCTTGGCTGCTTCTCTGATAAATGCTCTCCTTGCCCGGCCTGTCAGTTTAGGTGGACGGCCATGTCTTGGTAGGTTTGCAGTTGTGCCATACTCTTTCCATTTTCCGATGATGGATTGAACAGAGCTGTTGAAAGCTTGGAGATGTTCAAAGCTTGATATATTTATAACCTAACCCAGCTTTATACTTCTCCACAACTTTATCCCTGACCTGCCTGGTGTGTTCCCTGGACTTCATGATAATGTTTGTTCACCAAGGTTCTCTAACAAACCTCTGAGGGCTTCACAGAACAGCTGTATTTATACTGAGATTAAATTACACACAGGTGGACTCTATTTACTAATTAGGTGACTTCTGAAGGCAATTGGTTCTACTAGATTTTAGTTAGGGGTATCGTAGTAAAGGGGGCTGAATACAAATGCACGCCACATTTTTTCAGATATTTATTTGTAAAAAAATTGAAAACTATTTATCATTTTCCTTCCACTTCAGAATTATGTGCCACTTTGTGTTGGTCTATCACATAAAATCCCAATAAAATATATTTAGGTTTTTGGCTATAACATGACAAAATGTGGAAAATTTAAAGAGGTATGAATACTTTTTCAAGGCCCTGTAATATCTGTGATCATTGACAAATGTTGTGGCCGATCATTGTGGTGTGCATAATAATAGTCAAATTCCTCGGTAAGTATGATCATTTTGTATTATTATCATCCTCAGCATTCTTTATCAATTCCGTAACATCGTCTTCAAATAACCACTAGGGTACCGCACGCCGTCAAATGACGGCGGGCGGAATACCCTATTGTTCTGACAGGACGTCATATGACGTCCTGTCATTTAAAGCCTCTAGGGGGCGCGCGCACCCGTCGCATCACTGGGAACACAATGCGCGTGCCCAGCGGCCGTGATGGCCCAGTAACTGAGCAGGGACGTGGAGCTCTGTGTGTAAACACAGAGCTCCACGTCCTGTCAGGGAGAGGAAACCGATGCTCTGTCCCTTGTACATAGGGACACAGATCGGTCACCTCCCCCAGTCACCCCCCTCCCCCTACAGTTAGAACACTCCAAGGCTACACATTTAACCCCTTCCCCGCCCCCTAGTGGTTAACCCCTTCCCTGCCAGTCACATTTATACAGTAATCAATGCATATTTATAGCACTGTTCACTGTATAAATGTGGTCCCAAAAATTTGTCAAAAGTGTCCAATGTGTCCTCTATAATGTCGCAGTCCCGAAAAAAAAACGCAGATCGCCGCCATCCCTATTTTGTAGGCAATATAACTTTTGCGCAAACCAGATTATTGCAATTTTTTTTTTTTACCAAAAATATGTAGAATAATACGTGTCGGCCTAAACTGAGAATTTTTTTTTAAATGGGATATTTATTATAGCAAAAAGTAAAAAATATTGTGTTTTTTTTTTTCTCAAAATTGACGCTCTATTTTTGTTTATAGCCCAAAAAATAAAAACCGCAGAGGCGATCAAAAACCACCAAAAGAAAGCTCTATTTGTGGGAAAAAAAGGACGTCAATTTTGTTTGGGAGCCACGCCGCACGACCGCGCAATTGTCAGTTAAAGCGACGCAGTGCCGGAAGCTAAAATTTCGTCTGGGCAGGAAGGGGGTGTAGGTGCCCAGTAGGCAAGTGGTTAACATAGAAAGAATGAATGCAATACCAGAGTCACGTTTTACCATATATGACTTGAAATGGGGGGGGGGGGGTGTTCATAGTCAGTGGCGTAGCATGGGCTGTCAGCACCTGGGGCGAGGCAAGTAATTTGCGCCCCCCTGACCCATGGACTTACCCATTTTCAGCTATCTCCAGTCTGGTCACATGATCCACCATGTGAGACAGCGGTGGCTGTAGGGAAGAGGAAAGTGTGCTTAATAATGACTGGTGAAGCCTGGAGTGGTGACATCATGCATATGTTCCTATGACCCATCTGTTGTTGGCGCACCCTCCTCTTCACACTCGTGACAGTGCCCCTCTAAATTCCCCCCCCCCACGCTACGCCACTGTTCATAGTGAATTTATTTTAGCCACATTCTGATTTATTGTCGTTATAGGATTAACCATTTGGTAATAGGAATGACACCAGAATGAATGCTTGGTAAACGACTCCCATTAAGATAAAATAGCCGTGTGATTTCAGTTTTAGAACATCAGAATATAGAATAAAAGGAAAACCCAGAAATAACTTATGAAGCAGAAAACTTCCCATGAAAATATATATATTTTTTGCCCAATCGCCTATTACAGTTATGTTGTTATCAGTCCATTCGCTTAGCATGAAGACATACAACCCATGTGAAGCTCTGTGTATTGAACATTTAATAGGAACCAAACAGCCCTCCAATAGACATGTGAATTCGTTTTCGTCCGAATGCATTTTCGTCCAGATCTCAGGGATTTCCGCATTGTGCAGAATCCGAAATCAGAAACATCCGACATAAAAATGCTTTATTTTCGTTTCGTTGCGACAACAGTTTGATACATATAGAAGATTCGACATGACGGTGACAATAGCGATCTGTGTCTATTGAATGTGCCTAACCTAACTCTATGGCGGCGTACAGACGACCGAACAGTCCGCTGAAAACGGTCCGCCGGACCGTTTTCAGCGGACAGTCGTCTGCCGGATTTCTGTTTGATGTGTGTACACACCACACCACACTATGGCCCAGATTCTCATACATTCGCGCTGCTCCTGGGCAGCGTAATATATGAGATCTACGTTACACCGCCGCAGGTCTACAGGTTTACATCCTGATTCTCAGAACACTTACCTGTAAACTTGCGGCGGTGTAGCGTTAGATTGCTCGTCGCAAGCCCGCCCAATTCAAATGGGGCGGGCACCATTTAAATTAGGCGCGCTCCCGCGCCGAGCGTACTGCGCATGCTCCGTCGGGTAAATTACCCGACGTGCATTGCGCTAAATGACGTCGCCCCGACGTCATTTGCCTAGATGTATACGTAAATGGCGTCCAGCGCCATTCACGGACGTCTTACGCAAACGACGTAATTTTTATTGAATTCGACGCGGGAACGACGGCCATCGTTAACATTGGTTGCGCCTGCTAATTAGCAGGGGCAACCTTACGCGTTGGGTACGCTACGCAAACGACGTTAATTCGCTGCGTCGACCTCGCGTATGTTCGGGAATCGCCGTACTTACCTCATTTGCATAGACGACGGGGAAAAGCGACGATGCGACACCTAGCGGCGGGAAAAAAAAATACTTTTAAGATCTGACAGCGTAACAGCCTTACGCTTGTCAGATCTAATGGGTACCTATGCGCAACTGATTCTGAGAATCAGTTGCATAAATACCCGGGGCCAGATGAGGTGTTACGACGGCGCTAATGGTGTTGCGCCGTCGTAACGCCTTTGAGAATCTGGGCCTATTAGTCCAATAGACTTCAATGGACCACAAGTGTTGTGTTTTTGATGAGTTTTTACATGCATTTGTTGTTTTCTCTTTAACAAACTGTAAATAACTGGTTGTTAGGGAGCAGGCCGGGAAGCTGGCCGCCACGTCCTTAACAACCGGTGAGCCATCAGCTGTCAGCGGGGGTTCCGCGCTCTTAGCTGAATGTAAAAACAAGAATTGCCAGCAATAAAAAAATCTGGTAGGGCCTGGCATGAATTTTGAGGGAAACACCACACCAACATTTTTTAACCACTGAAGGACCGAGCCTCTTTCTGAGATTTTTTTTGCTAGAAAATTACTTAGAACCCCCAAACATTATATATATATATATATATATATATATATATATATATATATATATATATATATATATATATACACTGTATATATATATATCTAACACCCTAGAGAATAAAATGGCGGTGGTTACAATACTTTCTGTCACACTGCATTTGCTTACAAGCGCACTTTTTTGGAAACAATTATTTTTTAATTAAAAAATAAGACAACAGTAAAGTTAGCCCAATTTTTGGGGCGTGCCCCCTCCAAAATCCATACTAGACCCTTATCTGAGCATTCAGCCCAGCAGATATATATATCTAACACCCTAGAGAATAAAATGGCGGTGGTTACAATACTTTCTGTCACACTGCATTTGCTTACAAGCCCACTTTTTTGGAAACAATTCTTTTTTAATTAAAAAACAAGACAACAGTAAAGTTGGGGCGTGCCCCCTCCAAAATCCATACTAGACCCTTATCTGAGCATTCAGCCCAGCAGGTCAGAAAAGGGTGGAGACGAGCGAGCGCCCCCTCCCTCCTGAACCATACCAAGCCACATGACCTCAACATGGGGGGTGCTTTGTGGCGGGGCAGAAAGTTGTCCCCATGTTGATGGGGACAAGGGCCTCTTCTCCCCAACCTTGGCTGCTGGTTGTGGGGGTCTTCGGGCAGGGGGCTTATTCAAAATCTGGAAGCCCCTCTGTAACAAGGGGGCACCCCAAAATCCGTACTAGACCGTTATCTGAGCATGCAGCTCGGCAGGTCAGGAAAGGGTGGAGATGAGCGAGCACCCCCCCCTTAACCATACCAAGCCACATGACCTCAACATAGGGAGGGTGCTTTGGGGTGCTTTGGGGCGGGGGGGTACCTTGTTCCCATGTTGATGGGGACAAGGGCCTCTTCTCCACAACCCTGGCTGCTGGTTGTGGGGGTCTTCGGGCAGGGGGCTTATTCGGAATCTGGAAGCCCCCTTGTAACAAGGGACCCCCAGGTCCCGGCCCCCCTATTTGAAAAATGCAAAAAAAATTAAGGCGTTTAAAAAAACTGCTGCATAGATGTTAACCTAGAGTAAGGTGGTACTTTTAGAATATTTGCGGTTGATAGAAGGCATGGTTTTAACTTCTAACACCAAAGAGATCCGAGAACCCTCCAACCAAAACATTTGCGTTCAAGTCTGATAAACGACCTTCATAGTTTAGGCTGTATATACAGTATATTGGAAAGCCAGTAATGCCTAAATGGACTGTTAGCAAAAATAAATATTTTGCATGGATTCTCATGGTTTCTTTAACCACTTGCTTACTGGGCACATAAACCCTCTTAGTTCCCAGGCGAAATTTCAGCTTCCGGCACTGCGTCGCTTTAACTGACATTTGCGTGGTCGTGCGACGCGGCTCCCAAACAAAATTGACTTCCTTTTTTCCCCACAAATAGAGCTTTATTTTGGTGGTATTTGATCACCTCTGCGGTTTTTATTTTTTGCGCAATAAACAAAAAAAGAGCGACAATTTAAAAAATATATATATTTTTTTTACTTGTTGCTATAATAAATATCCCAATTTGTTTTTAAAAAAATATTTTTTTTCTCAGTTAAGGCCGATACGTATTTTTCAACATATTTTTGTAAAAAAAGAAATCGCAATAAGCGACTGGTTTGCACAAAAGTTATAGCGCCTACAAAATGGGGAACAGAATTATGATTTTTTTTATTATTTTTTTTTTTACTAGTAATGGTGGCGATCTGCGATTTTTATTGGGACTGCGATATTTCGATGGACGTATCGGACACTTTCGACACAAATTTGGGACCATTCACATTTATATAGCGATCAGTGCTATAAAAATGCACTAATTACTGTATAAATGTGACTGGCAGGGAAGGGGTTAACACTAGGGGGTGAGGAAGGGGTTAAATGTGTATTCTGGGTGTGTTCTAACTGTGTGGGGGAAGGGGGGTGACTGGGGGAGGTGACCGATGCTGTGTCCCTATGTACAAGAGACACAGATCGGTCTCCTCTCCTCTAACAGCACGTGGAGCTCTGTGTTTGCACACAGAGCTCCACGTCCCTGCTGTTACCGGATGTGTCACCGACGATCGCGTGTACCCGGCGGACATCGCGGCCGCCAGGTACACGCATCGGCTCCTCAGCGATGCCGCGGCACAGTGTTTACCCGCTGCGCGCCACCCAGAGGCGCGCGCGGGTAATGCTTTTAAAATGATGTCCAAAGACGTCCAGTTGGCACCTGAGAGCCGCGCTGTGGACGTCTTTTGTCAATAGCGCGGGTCTCAAGTGGTTAAATGAGGGATAAGCCCCTAACAAATACTCGTCCAACCACTCACTCACCCCACCCCATTACCTTGCAAATATCACCGAAGTTAACGTCTACATGACTTCTTGCAATGGGAACTTTTTGCATTTCCATTTGTGCTTCGTTTTGTTTAATACTAATGACATTTTCCTTCTTTTCCCATGACGGATGTAATGTTGGGCTCCATCAGGCAATCTCATAAAGCCCAGCTGTGTGACCTGCCTATCATAAATTATTGTAAAAAAAACAAATTCAGACAATCTGACCGGAAATGTGAAAGACCAGTCACCGCGCTCTTTAAGGTTAGCTGAGCTGTAATATGAATATTTGGCAGGTAATCAGAATGAAAATAACCTCATTTGAAAAGGTATTAGAGGTTATCAGCTAAAAGTATATCTATTGATATTAAAGGAACTATTTTATTTAGTGAAGCCAGTTAACTCACTATCCACCCTGAGAAACCACAAAGAAATGATCAGTCTATAATTTAATGGTCGGTTTATTTTAACCGTGAGAGACAGAAAAATAACAAAAATATCCAGAAAAACGCATTTGAAAAAAGTTAGAAATTGATTTGCATTTTAATGAGTGAAATAAGTATTTGACCCCTTCGCAAAACATGACTTAGTACTTGGTGGCAAAACCCTTGTTGTAACACTGATCCTCAATCAGGCCATTCAGAACCAGGTCTGAGACCCGTTTTCCGATTGGCGATTAGAAGAGTCCCAATTGGCCACCGAGGAGGAGGGAGGAAACGGAAGCCGCTGCGATGCCCGTGGAGAGCAAGGGAAGGGAAAGCCATCGCCGCCGAGCAAGGAAAGCTGCCGGCGAAGCCCGGGAGAAGTGCTGCCCACCATAGATGGTGTAAGTGCTCCAGACCTGACCAGGGGTGGGGGTACTGTTTGCCACTCCCCCAAAAAATGACCACCAGCTGCCACTGAGTGTGTCTATGGGAATGCTTAACTATTCTTACAAAAGCGCATTTTTGAGGTCAGGCACTAATGTTGGACAAGAAGGTATGGCTCTCAATCTCCACTCTATATCATCTCAAAGGTGTTCTATCGGGTTGAGGTCAAGTTCCTCCACCTCAAACTCGCTCATCCATGTCTTTATGGACCTTACTTTGTACACTGGTGTGCAGTCATGTTGGAACAGGAAGGGGCCGTCCCCAAACTGTTCCCACAAAGTTGGGAGCATGAAATTGTCCAAAATGTTTTGGTATGCTGACGCCTTAAGAGTTCCCTTCACTAGAACTAAGGGACCAAGCTCAACCCCTGAAAAACAACCCCACACCATAATCCCCCCTCCACCAAATGATTGGGACCAGTGCACAAAGCAAGGTCCATAAAGACATGGATGAGCGAGTTTGGGGTGGAGGAACTTGATTGTCCTGACCTCAACCCAGGCCTGCCATCAGGGGGGTACAGGAATTACACCTGTAAGGGGCCCGATGGTCCCCAGTGCCTCTTGCAGGCCCGGCCGGCCCCCCTCTCGTTTTTTTTTAAATATTTTTTTTTTTTGCATTACACCTGTAAGGGGCCCGATAGAAGAGATTACACCACCCCACCCCCCGGCTCTCTGATCCAGGGGGGCCCTGCCTAAAGCTGTGTAAGGGGCCCCAAAATTTTGTGTTGGCTGCCCTGCCTCAACCCAACACCTTTGGGATGAATTAAGAGCGGAGACTGCAAACCAGTCCTCTCATCCAACATCAGTGCCTGACCTCACAAATGCTCTTCTGGAAGAATGGTCAAACATTCCCATAGACACACTCCTAAACCTTGTGGACGGCCTCCCCAGAAGAGTTGACGCTGTTATATCTGCAAAGGGCGGGGCCAACTCAATATTGACTAAGACTGGGATGCCATTAAAGTTCATGTGCAGGCGTCCCAATACTTTTGGTGACATATAGCTAGATTCAGGTAGGCCGCCCAAACTTTGTGGCGGCGTAGTGTATCGTGTTTACACTACGCCGCCGTAAGTTAGCGAGGCAAGTACATGATTCACAAAGTACTTGCCTGCTAAGTTACGGCGGCGTAGCGTAAATGCGGCGGGCGCAAGCGCGCCTAATTCAAAATAGGCTGAGGGGGCGTGTTTTATGATAATTTGGTTTGACCTGACGTGATTGACGTTTTTTTGGAACGGCGCATGCGCCGTCCGCCTACATTTCCCAGTGTGCATTGCGGCTAAGTACGCCACACGGTCCTATTGATTTCGACGTGGACGTAAATGACGTAAAACCCTATTCACGGACGACTTACGCAAACGACGTAAGATTTTCGACACGGGAACGGCGGCCATACTTTAACATTACTATTCCAACTATTCGATGGAATATCTTTAGGCCTGATAATGCGTTACGTAAACGGCGTATCTGTACTGCTTTGGCCGGGCGTACGTTCGTGAATAGGCGTATCTAGTGATTTACATATTCTACGCCAACCGCAATGGAAGCGCCACCTAGCGGCCAGCCTAAATATTGCACCCTAAGATAAGACGGCGCAAGCCGTCGTATCTTAGATAGGTTTAAGTGTATCTCTGTTTGAGAATACACTTAAACTTAGGACGGCGCAGATTGCGAGTTAGGTCGGCGTATCTACGGATACGCCGGCCTAACTCTTACTGAATCTAGCTAATAGTGTATTTTGTTAAGTGATATATATGTTATGACTGTCATTATGAATCTGCTGGTTATATAAAATGTGTCAATTTCTGGCATCCTAAACACAATACAGGAAGACATGAAGGTTTATTTTTTTAGTTGTTTAGCGCTCATCACAGATGCATAGTTCGCTGCCTAGCTATGCCTTTGGGCCCTCCGTTGGGGGACACATCACACACATTTTCGGTGATGTTGTATTGGATGTGGTGGGATCGGAGAACTGATGTTGGTGTGGGCGCACGTCTGGCACATCCCGTAACCGATGGTGGGCTGGGATTTAATGCATCAATGCTAAAGTTGGCATATGTCTCATTAACACTAATGACTTCATTTTCTACTGCTTGGGTTCTATACCCCTGACACTACAGTACAGTTTATGAATTCTAAAAATGTTTTAAACATAAAAAGTGAAAAATCCCGCTAAAAATCCCTGATACTAGTAAAAAAATAAAACATTTATAATAGAAATTCCATAAATCTATATCCTATTTTGTAAACACTATGGCCCGGATTCACATACATCGGCGCATATTTATGCCGCTGTAGCGTATCTTCTTTACGCTACGCCGAATAGAATGGGAAATTTGAAAGTACACCGGCGTGTACTTTCAAATTTCCCGCGTCGTATCGTTGTTTTGAATCCTCAAAACAAGATACAACGGCTTCTGAGTTAGATCCGACCGGTGTACGTCTTCGTACGCCTTCGGATCTAAGATGCAATACTTCGGCGTCCGCTGGGTGGCGTTTTCCGCGTCGGTTATGCAAATTAGCGATTTACGACGATCCACGAACGTACGTGTGGCCGTCGCATTTTCTAACATCGGCTTTTTCCGGCATATAGGTTAAGCTGGTATTTTGCGGCGTATAGATAGAATTGCCATGTTAAGTATGGCCGTCGTTCCCAAGGCGAAATTTGAATTTTAAATTTTTTTTGCGTAAGTCGTCCGTGAATAGGGATGGACGTAACTCATGTCTAAGTTCAAAAAATGACGTTGTTGCGACGTCATTTTGCGCAAAGCACGGCGGGAAATTTCTGGACGACGCATGCGCATTTCATTCGGCGCGGGGACGCGCTTCATTTAAATGAAACCCGCCCAATTTGAAATCCGCCGCCAGAAATACACTACGCCGCCGTAACTTACGGCGCAAAATCGATGAGGATTCGAAAATGCGCCAGGTAAGGTACGGCGGCGTAGTGTATCTCTGATACGCTGCGCCGATCTACATGTATGTGGATCTGGCCCATTGTTTTGATATATTTGGGGGGGGGGGCCCTGTCAGGTAGGCTGTACGGAGCCCCGTGATTTCTAACAGCAGCCCTGACAGTATGGAGGTGCTCTACATTCTGTTGCACCCCATCCAGTAGTAGTCTGATATGAAGTATGACATGGAGAGGGAATCTCGGTAATGTGAAGTATGACATGGAATGGGAATCTCGGTAATGTGAAGTATGACATGGAGAGGGAATCTCGGTAATGCATGCATTGACTTTCTTACACAAGGCTTCATAGACTTGGATTCAGTGCAGAAATGATGTGTATGGATTTATTTTTTGTCAGATTTAATTTCTGCTCCGAGAGGAGAAGATCAGTGGATGATTGGTTGGCAAACGGCGACAATCCTTTCTTTTGAATTTCATGAAAAAAAAAAAAAGTCAATATTTTCTCAAAACTTCTCATCCTGATCATCATCTATTTTCAAATGTTTCACAAAAACGGAATAAATACTCCTAATTTTTGCAATCTTCGGGCCTATACACACCAAACATTGAATACCACATGAAATATTACCCTTAACCACTTCAGCCCCCCCCGGACCATTTTGCTGGCCAAAGACCAGGCCACTTTTTGCGATTCGGCACTGCGCCGCTTTAACAGACAATTGCGCGGTCGTGCGACGTGGCTCCCAAACAAAATTCACGTCATTTTTTCCCCCACAAATAGAGCTTTCTTTTGGTGGTATTTGATCACCTCTGCGGTTTTTATTTTTTGCGCTATAAACAAAAATAGAGCGACAATTTTGAAAAAAAATCTATATTTTTTACTTTTTGCTATAATAAATATCCCCCAAAAATATATAACATTTTGTTTTTTCCAGCAGTTTAGTCGGATGTTTTTTCACCTTAATACATAGGATGCATTAAGGTGAAAAAACATTTACCTTTACAACCCCTTTAACAAGCGTTTTGAAAGACTAGCAACATTTAAAAAAAAAGCCTGACTCAGTTTGCGAGTGTTGTCAAAGCAGAATTCAAGCTAATGGGGTGTGCAGTACCGCTTTTGACCAGAGGTGCGGGGGCACCGGTGACACTCGGAAAGGTTCGGTGCTGCTCGGAAATACTGGGAATCACTCGGAAATACCTAAAACCTCTCAGCCAAGCCCTGAGAAACTTTTTATCAGAACTTTCCCTCTGCTTTGTATGCATGTTGTACATCTCATAATAGCACATTCTTTACGTCTATACTCTTCCCTTTCATTCTGCTCCATTTCAAGCAATAGCCTGATTAGACCTTGGTATCTTTCAGCGTTTTAGATAACGACTGCCTTCGAAAGTTACATGTAATTTTCTCATTCAGAAATTTCATTATAAATTTGCAAGAAGTGTTCTAATCAGAAGGCTGAATGGACGGAATAATTACATTTGATGAATGAAAGGAACTATGGGGAAATCTTGCGAATTACAATTACAAAATGAATTTGCCATTTGTCAAACATCAAGGACAGCGTATGAAGAACGCTCTTCATTGAGATCTCAGATGTACAACATTTAGTTTAATAGATTGTAAGCGCGCTTTGTCAGACGATGAATGCAGATTGTTGTTTGTTATTATTTGGTATAGCAGAGGGCACATACTGCAACCTCTGTGACCATGGATGTAGAGGTGCCATTGTACTCTTATTCCTATACCCACTGTATGCAATGCTTGAATTGTTAAAGGTCAACCTGATGAAACGCAGACTGCTATAATGATTGAAAGAGTGCAGAAATAGCCAATGGAAAAAAAAATCGCAGGTTATTAACAACTTCAGCCCCGGAATGATTTGCCCCCTTAATGACAGGCCATTTTTTTGTTATTCGGCACTGTCGTTTGAACTGACAATTGCGCGGTCGTGCGACGTGGCTCCCAAACAAAATTAACGTCCTTTTTTCCCCACAAATAGAGCTTTCTTTTGGTGGTATTTGATCACCTCTGCGGTTTTAATTTTTTGCGCTATAAACAAAAATAGAGCGACAATTTTGAAAAAAATGCAATATTTTTTACTTTTTGCTATAATAAATATCCCCAAAAACATATATAAAAATAATTTTTTTCCTCAGTTTAGGCCGATACGTATTCTTGTACCTTTTTTTGGTAAACAAAATCGCAATAAGCGTTTATCGATTGGTTTGGGCAAAATTTATAACGTTTACAAAATAGGGGATAGTTTTATTTATTTTTTACTACTAATGGCGGCGATCAGCGATTCTTTTCGTGTCTTCGGCATTATGGCGGACACTTCGGACAATTTTGACACATTTTTGGGACCATTGTCATTTTCACAGCAAAAAATGCATTTAAATTGCATTGTTTATTGTGAAAATGGCAGTTGCAGTTTGGGAGTTAATCACAGGGGGGCGCTGTAGGAGTTCACCTATTGTGTGTGTTTACAACTGTAGGGGGTGTGGCTGTAGGTCTGACGTCATCGATCGAGTCTCCCTATAAAAGAGATCACTCGATCGATGCAGCCGCCACAGTGAAGCACGGGGAAGCCGTGTTTACATACGGCTCTCCCCGTTCTTCAGCTCTGGGGAGCGATCGCGAGGGGGCGGCTAGAAACGAATAGCCGCACCCTCGTCCCAGATCGCTCCCCGCGGGTATTTGACCGCCGCATGTAGCGGGGGGGTCCCGATCAGACCCCCGACCCGCGGAAAGGCGGGGACCTACATGTACGCCCATATGCCTGTACGTGCCATTCTGTGGATGTACATATACATGCGGCGGGCGGCAGGTGGTTAACTGACAATTGTGCGGTCGTGCGACGTGGCTCCCAAACAAAATTGGCGTCCTTTTTTCCCCACAAATAGAGCTTTCTTTTGGTGGTATTTGATCACCTCTGCGGTTTTTATTTTTTGCACTATAAACAAAAAAATAATATTTTTTACTTTTTGCAAAAATAAATAAAAAAATGTTTTTTCCCTCAGTTTAGGCCGATACGTATTCTTCTACATATTTTTCGTAAAAAAAAATCGCAATAAATGTTTATTAATTGGTTTGCGCAAAAGTTATAGCGTTTACAAAATAGGGGGTAGTTTTATGCCATTTTAATTAATATTTTTTTTTACTAGTAATGGCGGCGATCAGTGATTTTTTTTCGGTACTGCGACATTATGGCGGACACTTCGGACACTTTTGACACATTTTTGGGACCATTGGCATTTTTATAGCGATCAGCTATAAAAATGCATTGGATTACTATAAAAATGCCACTGGCAGGGAAGGGGTTAACACTAGGGGGTGGGGAAGGGGTTAATTATGTTCCCTGGGTGTGTTCTAACTGTAGGGGGGGTGGGCTCACTAGGGGAAATGACTGATCGATGTTCATACATTGTATGAACAGACGGTCAGGCATTTCTCCCCTGACAGGACCGGGAGCTGTGAATCAGGGCAAAATCGCGGGTGCGCGATATACGCCGCTACCCGCTTTCCCGCGGCGAGTTTGAATACTGCGCCGGCATATACCGAGCGCAGTAAACTCGTGTATAGTCGGGCAGGCTCGGCTACTCTCGCGCTCACGTCCTGGACGTACAGGACGTGAGCGCGAGAGTAGCCGAGCCTGCCCGACTATACACGAGTGTACTGCGCTCGATATATGCCGGCGCAGTATTCAAACTCGGCGCGGGAAAGCGGGGATCGAGCGGGGAGGACGCCGCAGAAGGACAGCGGACCCGACGAAGAGGACACCCGAAGCCGCAGATGGACGCCGAACCCGACGAGGCCGCCGATGGACGCCGCGCAAGACACCAAAACTGTAAGTACAAAAATCTTTTTTCCACAGGAATGTGGGTCCACTTTAGGGGTGCACGCTATACGCCGGAGCGCGCAATACCCCGATAAATACGGAAGTTAAGAGGGTAAATCCTTCCGGGGCTGAAGTGGTTAACCGTTTTTTTTTTTTTATGTATGTTATTTTATTTAGGTAATCAGCTCCTAATTTTACAAACTGGCAGCACATTAACAGGGGACTGAATCATTTTACTTGTCCTTTGGGGTTGTGTAATAACTACAGGAATACATTAACCTAAACAGGAATATCAATGTTATAAAATTGCTGAAAATAAATTAGATCCTATTTCTAATAAACATTTGTCTAGTACTTAGGGAGAAATGTTGCCTGTGCTCTGAATTACATGCAATGTAAATTTATGTAGGTATTCATCAAGCCTAGTTGCCTCCAGCAGTAAAGAAAGAGATCGATTTGCCGGTGGACAAATATAATCTCTCTTTATGTAAACATTTAATTTCCAAATGACATTTAATAAGCATTTAACCCATGAAAAGGTCCCCCACTAATGTCAGGAATAACTCGTTAATAAAGTGTGGGTGATATTATGTTTAATGCTGCCGCTGAGGTAAATTATGATCTCATTTGATTTTTTAAATGTCAGACCCATCAAACCTGCAAGTCTGATGATGAGTATAATATATCCTTCTAGTTGTAAATCAAAAGATCATGTTCAGTAATTCTTAGGCATTGCAGTTTAGCAAATGTCTAGTAAGTGATTGATACTTATAATAATATGAAGCAGGATGTAATGATCCTTAGTTGAAGTGTAGCTATTAGATTGCTCGGCTTTCTGCACCTTTTTTCTTTTTGGAGTCTTGAACTGAAATATCTTGGATTAGGTCGGTGGTGTATTTAGGTTTTGTGCTGCCCTAGGCCTGACTAAACTCGCGCACCTCATAATTTAAATATGGCCCACCCCTTCCTGTCAAGGCCACACCCCTTCCTTTTTAAGATCCGCTCCTGTCATCTTCATGGGAGGAGGACAGAGGGACGCCGCAGGAAGAGGACAGAGAGGGATGCGGCATCTTTTCATTTGGGGGGGGGGGGGGTAACGGGATATGTGCTGGGTGCTTGAGGAAGGGGGGGGGATCAGACCCCCCCCCACTATCACATATTCTCTCCCCTCCAGTGGCGGTGCGTCCATAAAGGGCGTACGGGTACTGCCCCCCTCTCCTGCCACCTGTCTATCACCATAGATAGATTGGAAGTGGGTCTTAAGATCGTACTGGCCACCGAGGAATGGAGGAGGAAAGCCTCCAAGGAGACACAGGAAGGAGCCGAAAGCTGCCCGTGACCTAGATGGGGTAAATGTGGGCCTGGTGGGCAGAAGAACATGCAAGTGACGCCCCCCAAAATAAATCCCTTCGGGCATTCCAAGCCTTTCGGTGCAAACAGTGCTGGACAGCTGGGCTCACCATGACACCATCCACAATGCTACTTCCGCAGGTGGGCTGTCAGTACTGCTGACTCAGCAGCTCCCACTCCAACTCCTTCGGCAGTGCCCAGGTGTGCCCTCTCTTTAAGACAGCCCCGTGGAAGAGATATGTTATACCTGAAGGGTTCCACATGTACTGGCACTTTAAGGCTGGCTCCACCCAGCAGTGATGACAAGGGTCAAGGGGTATAGTAGCCATCTTAGAGAGAGCACATGTAGGAAGAGATAACCTGTACTGTCCTGAGATGCATGTTGCAGTGTACAGCCTGTACTGAATAAACATCCATTGTTCCAGACCAGAGTCTTGTGTCCCTCACAACACAGAGGATATAACAAGATATGACTGAGGAAGTTACAAAGAAAATTAAATCATCGGCATAGGCCGAAAGTTTTTGTTCTCAAATTCAAAAGATATTTTCCCCAATGGGGTTTTTAGGCAGCTCAAATAATGAATTGGGATACAATGTAAAAGAAAAAGGTTTTTATTGGGTAACAAAGTAAAAAAGGGAATGTGGGGTAGTTTAAGATATGAGTTGCGGTATTGTACAAATAGTTAAAAATTACATACATTTCACAAGACACGACAAATTAATATACAGCTTGGTATGTGTGGGAACAAGCATGTAAACCATCCTAATGCGTTTCGACCCTAAAGGTCTTCTTCAGAGTTTTTGTTGTGACAAGTTGATGAGTATGGAACAGTCCAAACCGAACTCCCTTGTCGTAGTAGAGGAGACCCCGTTGGTCCCCCAAAGTGAAGCTCCGACCTCAGTGCACTCCAATACAGGTGCTTCAGAAGTGGCAGAGTGATCAGGTGTAACCATACAAGAGGTCACTGGGTGAAAGGCGGTATCTGACAGGTAGGTAGGTCAGAGGGGGGGTATTTAGAAGCCTGCAGGAAAGTAATATAAAGAGAAATATTATATTATATGACATATGCATCAACCACACCTCCATAGTAAAGGATTTGGATCACATAAATAGTCCGTCCTGGCATATCCCAAGAAGGGAGGCGCCACTGTCTCTTCCCTCCCAGGCATAAATCCCACCTCATCTGGATGTATTAAACCCAGAATAAAGTCTATTAATCTCATAGCGAGAATTTTTGTGAAGAGATTGGGTGGTAGCTAGAACATTGGGAGGGGTCTTTCCAGGCCCGGATTTACTCCCTTTGCCGCCCCAAGGCCGGGTCCTTCAATGCCGCCTCCCCTCTACACACACACACACACCATCACATTGGGGGCTTCTGAGCCCCCCCCCATGTGATATATATGAGGTAAAAAAAGAAAAAAGAAAAAAAATGTAATTACATTAAAAATCCCCCCCCCCCCCCCCCCCCCCAATTCTATAGTGAAATACAGTACTTAGAACTCCGTCCGTCTGACTGTTTACATGTTGAATTTTAAAAGCAGTGGACTTCTGTCAGATTAGCAAACCTGTGAGATCGACAGGCTTGCCGCTGCCTTTAAAATTCAACATGTAAACAGTCAGACGGAGTTCTAAGTCCTGTATTTCACTATAGAACCTCAGTTTACTGTTTTGTAAAACTCCAGGGGGTGTACAAAGATGTCCGCTTGTCCCCTTCTCACTGTATTCTTAGGGTGGAGGAGTGCGGAGTGTAGCAAGATGGCGGTGATTCGTCACATTCGGCTACCCATCACGGTTTTGGTGTGCAGTTTTGTCGTAAAAGTGTTGGAAAGCATATGGCGGCGTCGCGCATGCGCAGTGCGAAAATTTTCAGCGGAACGTCACTTCCGGAGCAAACTGTGATGGGTAGCCATATGTGACGAGACAAGGGGCGGATGCTTTTCTCAATACAGACCGGCCAGTGTTCTAACGATGAAAGTCCCCCGGCAGATAAGGACCCCCTTGTACAGCGCAGGCGCCGCGCTTGCACAGTACGAACCTCAACGGAGCTGACGAAAATTAGCCAAAGATGTAGAGCTGAGAGTCGGTTCTACAAGGCACCTGTGCACTGACTATGACACATGCCGCATGCTCCCGATGCTAGTGCTACTCTGCAAGGGGCGGGGGTGATTTTACCAATAAAGTACACGTCTTAGCGGGGCGTGTTAAAACAAATGGAGGGTGGGCTTTGCAATGTTGATGGGCATAATAAAAATAAACTGTGACAAATATTGAAATTGGCCATCAACATTGAACTACTCGCCCTTATCATCTCTGTCCATCATTTTAAAGTACCGCCTCTTTTGTGAGTTAAATAGTTTGTGCAAATCCGCCCATCAACATTGCAAAACCCACCTATCAACATTGCAAAACCCGCCCTCCATTTTTTTAACACGCCCCGCTAAGATGTGTACTTTATTGCTAAAATCACCCCCGCCCCTTGCAGAGTAGCACTAGCATCGGGAGCGTGCGTCATGTGTCATAGTCATTACGCAGGCGCCATGTAGAGCTGACTTTCAGCTCTGCATCTTCGTTGGCTCCAGGCTGCGCCAGCGAAGTACAGGGGGTCCTTATCCGCCAGGGGACCTTTTTCGGTAGGACACTGGGACAACAGGATTTTTTCACCCCCCTGTTGCCGCGGCGCCGCCCCTGCACCCACTGCTGCCCCCGAGGCCTGACCTCGGTGGCCTTGTCAGGAATCCGGCCCTGGGTCTTTCCCTTCTTTTGGAATCACTGGGGTGGATTCAGCAAGCAATTACGCCTGCGTATCCATAGATACGCAGTGTAATTGCTAAGTAGCGCCGGCGTATCGACTTTCTGTATTCAGAAAGCTTGATACGCCGACTGTAGCCTAAGATATTACTGGCATAAGGCTCTTATGCCGTCGTATCTTAGGCTGCATTCTTACGCTGGCCGCTAGGTGGCATTCCCATGGTGGTCAGCATAGAGTATGCAAATTGCATACTCACGCCGATTCACAAACGTACGCACGCCCGGCGTTCGAGTTTTACGTCGTTTGCGTTCGTCGCTTTCTGCGTAAGGCTGCTCCTGCTATTAGGAGGCGCAGCCAATGGTAAGTATACACGTTGTTCGCTCGTCGCGATTTTCGAAATTTACGTTGTTTGCGTAAGTGAATCGTGAATGGGGCTGGACGCCATTTCCGTTCACGTCGAAGCAAATGACGTCCTTGCGACGTCATTTACCGCAATGCACGTCGGGAAATTTTCCCGACTGAGCATGCGCAGTACATTCGGCGCGGGAACGCGCCTAATTTAAATGATCCACGCCCCCTACGGATCATTTCAATTACGCGCGCTTACGCCGGCCACTTTTACGAAACGCCCTTGCAAATTACGGAGCAAATGCTTCGTGAATGAAACGTAGCTCAAGTAATTTACGGAGGCGTAGTGTAAAACGGTACGCTGCGCCGCCGTAGTAGTGCACTCCCCTACTTGAATCTACCCCACTGTTATATGTGCTAAAAGCGTTTGTCGGTATATCTTTCCCCTCAGTTAATGAGTTATAAGCCGCTATGAATCTCGGAGCCAGTTTCTCAGGGAACACACTGGAAATTTATGAACCGTCACCGAAAGTTGCACAACGATGGAATTTTGTAATATTTGGACTTGATTTATTTGTTTTTGGTTGCGCTACACTATATTTTGTTTTGTTTGATATTTTGAGGTTCTGATTGAAAACTGTGAGAAATTATTAGCACTGAAATCTTTTTCATGTGAAAAACATCAAGGCATCTGTGGGTGTGCCGCCTAAGTCTTCACTGGCATCACATGCAGATGTTGGATTGGACTGGTGTACTGTAGCAATTTTTGGATGAAAATCGCCGAGCAGGTAGGATGTGTTCCCTGATTGAATTTCAAGAATTACTGGAATGTATGTTTAAACATATTTTTGAACACTATAAACCCTTCAGTGTTAGGACATTCAAAACACCATCTCTCTTTTGCTGTCATCATATCCAAACAAATGTTGACCAATGTATTACAATATAAAACTTTATGCTTTTTGGATTCCATTGAGATCACTTATTTGTTCCTGCATTCATTTATTGTTAGCTGGCTGGTCGGTTGACTCTGTGGAATGCTGAGAGTGTCCTGACCTTAAAAGCTTTGTCTTTCTATCTTCATTTCTTTTTATAATTTAGAAATGTTACAAAGCGGGTAGTCACCAGTCGTCGTATTTTAGCTCATTAATTAGGTGTATCCAGGGCTGTTTTAAGGCAGGGCAAAAGGGTCAGCTGCCCTAGGCCCTGTCATTGTTGTGGGGCCCAAAGCGAAAAGTATCCTGCACCATTTTGGTCCAAATTCGATGCGATTTTAGCCCTACAAACTGTTTGGCTGAGTCTGCATCGCACACGTGATCTGTACTGGTGCGAATCACATGCGATCTCTGACATCGCACCGGTGTGATCCCAGGCTAAAAATCCTCATGTGTATTGTACACATTTGTAGGGTGGCCCTCCATTTATCATTCTGCCCACCAGACACAAAAAAGGTGTCACCAAGCCCTGAAGAGCCCAGCTGGCAGCTGATTGGATCAGTAAATCGGTGGGGATGAGGATGACGCCCCTTAGCTGATCTCTACATATCACAGATGGTGCAGGTGTTTGGTCAGATTAGGCGACCCGTCAGAATTAGTAACGGAAGTGATGTTTTTTCGCCACCATCTTGCTACACCTGCACTCCTCCACTGTAAGGATACACCGAGCAAGCGGACATCTTGTTACACCCACCGGAGTTTTACACTTTTTTTTAACAGTAACGTGAGTTTATATAGTGATATACAATACTTAGAACTCCATCTGGCTGGTTAGATGTTTAAATACACAGGCGCACACATACCTCTGACATCCCAAAAATTTCCAGTTAGCGTTAGCAATTCAGCTATTCAGCATTCCCACGCATTTTCTGCAGAAAATGCATTTTATAGTCTAGTTAGTGGGAATGCTCTATAGCATCTCCAGTATTGTTATTCGTTTTTTATTATTCTTAATTTTAATTAAAATGTTATTATTCCGTAAGTTTTTTGGCTCTGTGTAACTTCTGCATACTTTCAGCTATTAAGACCATTCAACCTCTAAAATGTTCAGCTCTTTTAGATAATGATGGGACTTCAACTTTTTTTTCTACTACTTATACTTTTTAAAATATTAAGCTTTTAGACACTTTTTTAACATTGAAGTCAATGAGAGCATGCTTCAAATCCTTAAAACATTCTCCTGCTACCAAAAGTTTCAGCTCCTTCATACTTTCACCTACAGACACCAAACAAACTTTAAAATGTTTACAAAATATTCAGCTATCCGGCTATATCTTTTCAGTTTGATATCTTTTAGGCCTCGTACAGACGACCGGATCTATCCGCTGGGATTGATCCGCGGATCAGTTCCAGCAGATAGATCCGGTCGTCTGTACGTCCGAGCGGACATTTCCCGGCGGATAAAAATCCAGCCGACGGATTCCCAGCGGATAAAAATTTTGTAGCATGCTACAAAATCTATCCACTGGGATCCAGTCCAGCGGACTGATCCGGTCGTCTGTACAGACTCACCGGATCAGTCCGTCCACTCCCCTCCCTCGCATGCGTCGTAATGATTCGACGCATGCATGGAAGTATTTACCTTCCAGCGTCGCGCACGTCGCCGCGTCATCGTCGCGGCGCGACACGTCACCGCGGATGTATTCCGCGCGGATTTCGATCTGATGGTGTGTAAAGCCATCAGATCCAAATCTCGTGTGTACAAGGCCTTACAGTTTTTGTGAAAAAGCAGTTTAAGTTTAGTGATTTTTTCCGAAAATGTTATCAATTAAACAGAATGTCTATGGAGCTGGGTTAGACTGGATGATGTCATCGCTAGAGCACGGAGCTTTAAAAAAATTATCTTTATAGAGAGGGAACAAATTGCTCTCATGCCAAGAAGATTTACTTGTCATATACAATTTATACATCAAAACGTAGGTATATTTGTCTGGTTTCAGGCAATGTGTTTAGTTTTGTGATACGCCTTTTACTTTTGGCTGTTTGACAACTTTCTTCCATTGACTGTCATGTAAAAAATTCTATAAATTTCCCAGTGAAACGCACAGAGAACTTATTTTTTAATTCGCTGACATAGCCACATTTTTAAGTTTATCAACATAAATTGTATGCCGATACGTTCACAAAGGCCATGTTTTTCTAACGGTGAAGTCGCTGTTTCGATAGCATGTACTGTTGTGGATTTATTAAGGTTTGTTTGAAGGGTTCTCTCACTCATTAGGTGTGGGGATTAAAGGGGTTGTAAAGGTAATTTTTTTCCCCTAAATAGCTTCTTTTACCTCAGTGCAGTCCTCCTTTACTGGTGTGGAGAAAACCTCTTGAGGGGGAGGGGGCGACCAGGCAAGTCAGGACACTCTCTACTTTGCAGATAGAGAAAAGGAGCTGTGTGTTAGTGGGCATCCTGCTTGCCCCCTCCCCCCTCAAGAGCCTTTCTCCACACCAGGGAAAAGGCCTTACATTACTGTGTGTAGTTACAGACAGAAGAACAGGAAGTGAGGATTTCTCAGAAGAAATAAGGACATTTAAAAGCAAAATGGAAGGATGAGGTAAGTGAAAGGAAAGGAAAGTAAAGGAAGCTATTTAGGGAAACATTGTTTTACCTTTCCAACCCTTTTAATGATCAAAGAGAGGCTTTATAAGTACTGAAGCAACACTGCTTGTATGTCCTAAAGATAGTGTAGTGGTTATGGTGAATGGCTTTGGTGTGGGCTTAGCAATTCAGCTATTCAGCATTCCCACGCATTTTCTGCAGGAAATGCATTTTCTAGTTTTTAATTTATATTTTATTCCGTATGTTTTTGGCTCTGCGTAACTTCTGAATACTTTCAGATATTAAAACCATTCAACTTTTAAAATGTTCAGCTCTTTAAGCTAATGGTGGGACTTCTTCAATTTTTTTGTACTATTTATACTTTTTAAGATATTAAGCTTTTTATCACTTTTTTTTAACATTGACGTCAATGAGAGCATGCTTTAAATCCTTAAAATCTTCTTCCGCTCCCAAAAGTTTCAGCTCCTTCATGCTTTCACCTACAAAGGCCAAAGAAACTTTAAAATGTTCACCAAATATTCAGCTATATCTTTTCAGTTTGATATCTTTTACAGTTTTTGTGAAAAAGCTGTTTAAGTTTAGTGATCGTTTCAGGAAATGTTATCAATTAAACAGAGTGTGTATTGGGCTTATTCTTTGCAAGCTGCAGGAAATGCATTTTCTAGTTTTATATACTATAGATATAAACCAATATGAATGCAATGTTTTGAGTTTTGAGTCTTGGTATGGGTAACAACACTGACAGCAGATCTATTCAGTTTTAGCTGATGTATCTCTTCTTGTGCAATTCTTACCAATCACAGTGACATAGTTTTAGCTAATTAGGCAAGATGTAAAACTAATCACACATAGCTGTCAATAATATAACATGTCCTCTGGGAATTAGACACATAATTGTGGCATAAATCATCTGCTTCCTATGCAAATGTGCTGGAAACGGTTCAGTTTCTTGTCAAATTATTGTTTCCTGGACTTTTTATAATGATAATTGAAAAAACACCTCCCTCAAATCTATGTGAAACATCTGTTCAGGGGACCGAGTTCGCTGTCAGTAAAATTTTATCAAGGAAACCCTTATTTATCTTTCTTTGACAGATCCGTGATCTAGCCCTGTTTCTGGGGTGGTAGAATTTTCACAGCTACACCTGTCTCCTCTATGGTCATTGAAGCCTTAGCGTCAAATATTGCTGCCAAGGAAAACTACCAGCTTTATGGGAATCCTTCAACACTCTTGTTCTCAGCAATGTTAGTCCGACAATTATCATTTTTGGAAGAAAGTTGCTGGTGCCGAGGACAAATGAAAACTCTGCAGTTTTAATGAACAGTGAAAAAAGTATGCCCCAGCATTAAAGTACCGTATTTATCAGCGTATAACACGCGCTGGCATATAACACGCACCCCAATTTAAGAGGGAAGTTTCAGTAAAAAATGTTTTTTTTTTTTTTTTTAAATAAATCATTTTAAGCAAAACAATGGTCAGTGCCAATCAATGCAGCCTGATGCCCATCTGCAGCCTCAATGCAGCCTGATGCCCATCTGCAGCCTCAATGCAGCCTGATGACCATCTGCAGCCCCTGTGCCCATCTGCAGCCTGATTTGCGCCCATCCAATGCAGCCTGATGCCCACCCGCAGCCTCTGTGCTGATCTGCAGCCTGATCTGCGCCCATCCAATGCGGCCTGATGCCCATCTGCAACCTCACCATCTCTCATGCAGTGCAGGAAATCAGGAGGGTGATGAGCGCTGCCGGTTCACCGAGCCGTCATCTTCTGTTTACAGTACTCGGCTCTCAGTCGGCAGTCACATACACAGTGCCGCCTTCGCCATCGCCATTGGACCAGCTCCTGTGATTGACAGAACACTGGTCCAATGCTGGTGGCGGAGGCCGGACATGTGTGTGACATCAGAGCCGAGTAAACAGGACACAACGGCTCTGATTCCGGCGGCGCTCATCCCCCTCCTTCTCCTCTGAGGTACGCTATCGGCGTAAAACACGCACCCGTGATTTTCCCCCTATTTTCAGGGGGAAAAAGTGCGTGTTATACGCCGATAAATACAGTACTTCCCTTAACCCAGTGTTTCTCAATTCCAGTCCTCAGGCCCCCCCAACAGGTCAGGTTTTCAGGATTTCCCTCAGATGAAAAGGCTGTGGTGATTACTAAGGCAGTGAAACTGATCAAATCACCTGTGCAAAATAATGGAAATCCTGAAAACCTGACCTGTTGGGGGGGCCTGAGGACTGGAATTGAGAAACACTGCCTTAACCCTCTCCTACCTAATTACCTAAGAATTTACCTAACCCCTAAAACAGGGGTAGGCAACCTTGGCTCTCCAGCTGTTTTGAAACTACAAGTCCCATGAGACATTGCAAGACCCTAACAATCACAGGCATGACTCCTAGAGGCAGAGGCATGATAGGCATAGTAGTTTCACCACAGCTGGAGGTCCGAGGATGCCTATCCCTGCCCTAAAATAATCCCTTAACACTTAATCACCCCTATCACTTAACCCTCAAAGCTGAACCCCAGGGATAATCTGTACAGGTGCATCTAAAAAAAATATTAAATATCAAAAAGTTTAATTCAGTAATTCGATTCAAAAAGTGAAACTCATATATTATATAGATTCATTACACACAGAGTGATATATTTCAAGCATTTATTTATTTTATTTGTGATGATTACAGCTAGTGAAAACCCCAAATTCAGCATCTCAGAAAATTTGAATATTGTGAAAGTCCAATATTGTAGACTCAGGGTGTCACACTGGCCTGTAAAGATTTCCTGAGCCTTTAAGTGGTCTCTTATACAGTACCTTGTTTCCACTGAGCGGAATGGTTTGGGTCGGTACAGTTTGGAAGGGTTAGAATGGTCTGGCCTATTCAGGTGAGCGTTTCCACTGCAAGTCGGACCGCCAGGGGCCATACGGGGTTTCGAAAAAATGCCTAGCGTGGCGTCACACTTTCTGCAAATGCTATGCAGAAAACACTGCAGCTGTGCCTAAAATGAAAAAGTAGAGCTCTTTTAGGTAGATTCAGAAAGAGTTAGGCCGGCTTATCAGTAGATAAGCCGACCTAACTCAGAATCTACGCTGACTTATGTTTAAGTGTATTCTCAATCAGAGATACACTTAAACATATCTAAGATACGACGGCTTACGCCGTCCTATCTTAGGTTGCAATATTTCGGATGGCCGCTAGGTGGCTCTTCCATTGCGGTCGGCGTAGAATATGTAAATTAGTAGATATGCCGATTCACGAACGTACGCCCGGCCGACGCAGTACTTTTACGCCGTTTACGTTAGAGATAGGCCGCGTAAAGTTAGAGCTAGGTCCTAGTTGGAATAGTAATGTTATGTATGGCCGCCGTTCCCACGTCGAAATTCGAATTTTTGTACGTCGTTTGCGTAAGTCGTCCGTTAATCGGGATTTACGTCCACGTCGAAATCAATAGGCCCGTGCGGCGTACTTAGCCGCAATGCACACTGGAAAATGTAGGCGCCCGGCGCATGCGCAGTTTAACATAAACGTAGAAAACGTAAGGTAAAGCACCATTGACATAAAACACGCCCCCATCCGAAAAATGATCCGATCCGAGAAACGATCAGAACCGTGATTTTTTTGATCCATTGCACCCCTAGTTGTGTGTGAAAATTCCTAAATGCATTGCTGCCATGTGATTGGCTGATTAGCAATTTGTGTTGCCAAGCAATTGAACGTGTGTACCTAATAAAATGGACGGTGAGTGTAGGCATGGGCGTCCGCTGAACTTTTTTCAGGGGGGGGGGCATCATTTTAAGGTCATCCATGCTCGGTCCCTTGGGGGCTTTAGCATGGTGTCTGTGGACACGCTGGGGCCGCCACTCTTAAGGGACTACATTTCCCATGATGCCCCCAGTCCCCAGAATCTTCTGATTGGCCCTCTGCTGTGGCCAATCATGGCGAGGAAAACAGGAAGCAAGGCGGCGGCACGACGAATCCAATTAGAGCCGCTCTCTCTCTGTTCTAGCTCCAGCTGACAGAGGGGGAGGGGGGCGATCGGGGGAGATACACAGTACAGCCAGCCTGCGGCTCTCCTCTCCCTGTCACAGCGCAGCTGCTCCATTTACCAGATAACTCGGCAGCGGAGCTGTGACAGGGAGAGGAGAGCCGCGGGCTGGCTGTACTGTATATCTCCCCCGATCGCCCCCCTCCCCCTCTCTGTCAGCTGGAGCTAGAAGAGAGAGAGAGCGGCTCTAATTGGATTCGCCGTGCCGCTGCCTTGCTTCCTGCCTGCTGTTTTTCTCCCCGAGGATCATGGCACTGGTTTCTAGGGGGGGGGGGGGGCAAGCGCCCTCCCTTGCCCTATGGAGCGGACGCCCATGAGTGTAGGTTACAACTTCCTGATCATTTTACAATCAATCTTACTAGGTTCTGAATCATGGTTTGTAATTTATTTTAATTTATTATGAACATAATAGAACGCACCCAGCCTTCACATTTCAGCATCTGGGTTGTAATTCCCTCACATAAATCATTTTGCGTACACAATAGTGCCCAGCTGTACTGAACAAAGCTCTGCCTATCTATGAAGAGGCTGGTGATAGGATCTGACACCAGTGCCAACAGATAACTCTCTTTCATTAAAATACAGCGACTGCATAGAAGCGTGCCATCGTAATCCTGCATGTAAATTGGGAAATGCAGTGTTGTTGTGAAGCACGTTTAGAGAAAAAACACACATTACACTTGAATATTTCAACCACAATTGACTTTTAACTAGTTGCCAACCAGCCGCCGTTGTTTTACGGCGGCAGGTCGGCTCCCCTGCGCGAGAGCCCATAGCTATACGTCGGCTCTCGCTCAGGCCACTAGGGGCGCGTCCCCCGCTCGCCCCCGACTCCTGTGCGCGTGCCCGGCGGCGACGTTTAAAAAATTCTACAGGTTGCATGTTTTGAGTTACAGAGAAGGTCTAGGGCTATAACGGTTTGAACACCGTTTTCAATGTGGGTGCTGCTCACGTATGCGTTCGCTTCTGTGCACCCCCGGGGTGCAACAGAACAACAGCACTGACTTTATCCACCTAGCACCCGAAAAATTAGAAAAAAGTCCCTCCTCAGCTCCCACCTCCTGGGCCCCTCCGTTGACCTGATGGGGCCCAGAGAAATTTTATTTAGGCCCTGGTAAGCAAGTAGGAGCAGGGGTGTGATCTAATAATATCCACTTATTTATTTAGGCAGAAATGAACAATAAAGCTGCCCCAGGCCCCCCTGTTTCAGTCACCTACTGCTACACTAAACCACTCCCTGCCCCCAGATCAAAAAACAAACAGGCCTAGCTCGCAGCATAGCCCTGCTTAAATTTACCTGCACTAACAGCTTACACAAAAATCCTTACACTTAGGGTTGCCAACCGTTCCGTAAAATACGGAATCGTCCCGTAATTTAAACAGACAAGTGCTGTTCCGTATCAAACTGATACGGAACGCACTTTGTTCCGTATTCCGCGGTACCTTATTGGTGTTCGTCACTTTCATCATGTAGTGACTGTCTGTGCGTCGGCGTCCCCTCCCCTCCGCCTTCTGACCAATTCCGCAATGCCGTGCTGATGATGTCGTGACGTCACAACGTAACCCCTCCCTGCATTCCCCGCCCGGCGCCCGCGGTACCAAGAAGAAGAAGAGAAGAAGAAGAAGAAGAAGAAAGAAAACGAAGAAGAAAGAAAACTAGCTGCTGCTGCAAGAAAGCGAGCAGAGCACAAGAGAAAAAAAGGTAAGCAGAAGAGAGAAAAGGGGAAGGTTGAGCAAAGAAAAGGGATATTAGGCAAAGCAGCAGATAAGAGGAAGGAGAGCATCAGGAGAGCAAATTAAATGGGAAGAAGAGACAACAAAATGGGACGGAGAGCAGAAAAAAGGGAAAGAGGGGCAGAAGGAGGAGAGCAAAGCAGAGAGCAGAGAAAAGGGAAGGAGATTTAAAAAAGGGGAAGAGGAGCAGAGAAAAGGGATAAGAGAGCAAAGAAAATGGAAGGACAGCAGAAGGAGCAAAGAAAAGGGGAAGAAGAGCAAAGAAAAGGGGAAGAAGAGCAAAAAAAGGGGAAGGAGAGCAAAAAAAGGGGAATGAGAGCAAAGAAATGGAAGGACAGCAGAAGGAGCAAAGAAAAGGGGAAGGAGAGCAAAGAAAATGGAAGGACAGCAGAAGGAGCAAAGAAAAGGGGAAGGAGAGCAAAGAAAAGGGGAAGGAGAGCAAAAAAAGGGGAAGGAGAGCAAAGAGAAAAGGGGAAGGAGGGCAAAGAAAAGGGAAATGAGAGCAGAGAAAAGAGAAGGAGAGCAAAAAATGGGGAAGAGGAGCAGAGAAAAGGGATAGGAGAGCAAATAAAAGGGGAATAAGAGCAGAGAAAGGGGAAGGATAGCAATAACAAGGGGAAGGAGAGCAAAGAAAATGGATGAACAGCAGAAGGAGAGCAAAGAAAAGGGGAAGGAGAGCAAAGACAGGGGAAGGAGAGCAAAGAAAAGGGAATGAGAGCAGAAGGAGAGCAAAAAAAGGGGGGGAGAGTAGCAGATAAAATGGTAAGGAAAGCAAAGAAAAAGTTATGGAAGTATAATTATATAAAGATATTTGCACTACACTTCCTTAAAATGTTGTCTTATTTTTTGCACAGGAAAAAACATCCCTGCCCCGCCCACACCCACGCCCCCGCCCCGCCCCCTCCCCCCCGTTCCTTATTTCCATTTCAGAAAGTTTGCAACCCTACTTAGCACCTACCTAAGGTAGAGGGTGCGACACTTGTATGCAGCAACAATAAAAAAAAGCACTGTGATCCCTTTTAATTAAATATATGTAAAACATCAAATGAAAATTAAATGGCGTCTCATAACAAAACATAATTTCTCTTCTTTGCCTTCTTTATATTGTTTCACATATCCGAAATATCAATTTTGCGCGGGGGAATGTGAGCTGTACGAAGGATTAGAAGGAAATTTATCTTACTAGACACTTGATGAGATTGTGAACATAATAGAAGATTGATGTTTATCGAAAACAATGTTTAATTAATTACTTTTTTTAACAGATGCCTAGATGAAAACAAACTGCAATGTAATAAGTACGATGATCGGAGATTGACAGGATGAATAACAATTGGGAAAAACAAACCTAAGAACACGTAACCCTGCCTTACTGAGAATGGAATTGATTTTTTGAAATAAAGTTTAAATGGTTCCTTAGTTAAATTGAAATCATTTTTTTGGTAATTAAAACAGAGCAAAGTGCGAGTATAGCCTCAAATGAAAAATAATAATAAGGGGTAAAAACGTACCATCATCCCGGTCATAAATGGGAAAAATGGGAGGCGGTAACAGAGGGATAGTTGCTGAGACTAAGCCTGAAGATGCCCACCCAATGGAATAAAGGGACTATGGGCCAGATTCACATATATCTGCGGCGGCGTAACGTATCCCCTTTACGTTACACCGCCGCAAGTTTTCAGCGCAAGTGCCTGATTCACCAAGCACTTGCGTGTAAACTTACGGCGGTGTAACGTAAAGCCGTCCGGCGCAAGCCCGCCTAATTCAAATGGGGCGTGTACCATTTAAATTAGGCGCGTTCCTGCGCCGAACGATCTGCGCATGCTCCGTGTGAAAATTTCCCGACGTGCTTTGCGCAAAATTACGGCGCCCGACGTATTTTTTGAACGGCGACGTGCGTTACGTTGTTTCGTATTCCGGTTCGTCTTACGCATAAAAAAAAAATTTAAATTCGACGCGGGAACGACGGCCATACTTTAACATGGCTGTTCTAAATATAAGCCATGAAAAAGCAGGCCTAAGTTTGCGACGGGAAAAACCAACTAGCGACGACGTAAGAGATTGCGACCAACGCAAAAGTGCGTGTTATATGCTGAAAAATACAGCACTTCCTTTAACCCTCCCCTACCTAATTAGTCTCAGGCTTAGTCTCAGCAACTATCCCTCTGTTCCCACCTCCCATTTTTTCCATTTGCATTTCAAATAAAAAAATGACCCTGGGAGATTTACGCCATAATGTACTAGTTTGCACAGCATTTTAGCACATTCTGGCAGACTTACCCGCCAAGCGATCCCCTCCAGAGCTGCAAAGACAATGCTCTTGGCTGTCATATACTCCTCCTTCTTCTCCTGGTCTTCCTTCTCTTTGGCTGCTTGATTGGCTGGGCTATAATGACATCACTCCTGCACATGCCCATTGGACTCACATATTCATGGCATAGTACTGCGCCATAAATGTAAACTGTGCTGGGCATGTGTAGCTCAGTGTACATAAACGCTGACAGGCAGAGAGAAGTAGTTATGCAAAATAGACCAACAGGGTCATAAAAATCCTACCATACATTTTTTTTTTTTATTCATTCCACTTTTCCACAAAGTACTTGCCTGCTAAGTTACGACGGCGTAGCGTAAATCGGGTGGGCGTAATGGCGCCTAATTCAAATTCGGCTGAGGGGGCGTGTTTTATGTTAATAGGGGGTGACCTGACGTGATTGACGTATTTTACGAATGGCGCATGCGCCGTCCGTGTACATATCCCAGTGTGCATTGCGGCAAAGTACGCCGCACGGTCCTATTGGTTTCGACGTGGACGTAAATCCCTATTCACGTACGCAAACGACGAAAATTTTAAAAATTTGGACGCGGGAACGATGGCCATACTTAACATTACTATTCCAGCTATTTGATGGAATAACTTTAGGCCTGAAAGTGCGTTACGTAAACGGTGTATCTTTACTGCGTCTGGCAAGCGTACGTTCGTGAATCGGAGTATCTACTCATTTACATATTCTAGGCCGACCGCAACGGAAGCGCCACCTAGCGGTCAGCCTAAAAATTACACTTTAGGACACTTACGCCGCTCGTATCTGAGCCTAATTTAAGCGTATCTGTAGGTAGATTCAGGTAGAGTTAGGCCGACTTATCAGTAGATAAGTCGACCTAACTCAGAATCTACGCCGACCTATGTTTAAGTGTATGCTCAAACAGAGAAACGCTTAGACATATCTAAGATACGACGGCTTGCGCCGTCCTATCTTAGATTGCAAATTTTCGGATGGCCGCTAGGTGGCGCTTCCATTGCGGCCGGCGTAGAATATGTAAATGAGTTTCTACGTCGATTCACGAACGTACGCCCGGCCGCCGCAGTCGCTTTACGCCGTTTCCGTAAGGCCTTAGGCGGCCTAAAGTTATTCCACCTATGAGGTGGAATAACAATGTTAAAGTATGGCCGCCGTTCCCGCCGCGAGGTTCGAATTTTTTACGTCGTTTGCGTAAGTCGTCCGCGAATCGAGAGTTACGTTCACGTCGAAATCAATAGGCCCGTACGGCGTACTTAGCCGCAATGCGCACTGGGAAATGTAGGCGTCCGGCGCATGCGCAGTAGCCAAAAAACATCAAAAACGTCAAGCCTCATTACCATTAAACACGCCCCCCTCCAACCCATTTGAATTAGGCGCCCTTACGCCCGCCGCGTTTACACTACGCCGCCCTAAGTAAGGAGGTAAGTGCTTTGAGAATCATGTACTTGCCTCTCTTACTTAAAGCGGTAGTTCACCCTCACTTACATCATTTTTCCATCGAGACAGGCATTGTAGCGCTAGCTACAGTATGCCTGTCCCGATTTTTTTACCCCCGTACTCACTGTGTACTCGTACATTAAAGATTTCGGCTCCCGCGGGGAATGGGCGTGCCTATGGAGAGGGAGGATGATTGACGGCCGGCCCTGGCACGTCACTCTCCCCGAAGACAGCCGGAGTAGGTCTCGGCTCTTCACGGCGCCTGCGCACAGGCTATGCGCAGGCGCCGTGAAGAGCCAAGCCTATTTCGGCTATTTCCGGAGAAGCGTGACGTGCCACGGCCGTCAATCACTTTCCGTCTGGATTGGAACGCCCATTCCCCGTGGGCAGACGGAATCGTCTAGGTCGGATTAAACAGTGAGTACGGGGATAAAAAATGTAAGACCGGCATACTGTAGCTCGCGCTACGATGCCGAATTTTATGATAGAATAAAAAATTTTATTTATTTTTTTTATTCTAGGGTGAACCCCCGCTTTAAGGCGGCATAGTGTAAACACGCTAGGCTACGCCGCCGCAAATTAGTGCGCCCCTACCTGAATCTACCTATCAGTTTCCAGAATACGCTTAAATTTGCGTCGGCGTAGATTCCGAGTTAGGTCGGCGTATCTACTGATACGCCGGCCTAACTCTCTGTGAATTACCCCCTAAGACTGGGATGTCATTAATATTAATTTGCATGTAAAGGCAAGCGTCCCAATACTTTTGGTAAAATAGTGTACTTTTGGCCATACAGCATAAGTATTATGATCAGGTGTTCACAAGCATTTGGCCACATTGTGTATGTTATTGTGAAGCTTTGATTTTATTTTTCTATATCTACAAAGCTTTCGGCAGCAGATAACTGAACATCACTTTAATTACAGAAGAATAGTATTTAATAAAATCTGTGCAGAAAAAAAAAAACATTATAATTCCATCTTTACCAAGTGCATAATGTACTGTGTGGATCTTCAGCCCACTCCTAATTCAAAATTAATCTTGTAAAGTAATGTGAAAGGCAATCTATAAGGGCGTCGGATGTAGTATTAGGATGTCTCATGTAGAGCCCCTTAATTGAATAGTGCTGTGTGCAATTTAATTGCCTTCACTTTAAACGGCGGGGATGTTAGTTAATAGCAATACATTGCTTTGACTTCAATCAGATTCAATCAAAAAAATTGTACTCGCGGCTTTCCAGATAGGCCAAAACAGAACTGCAAACTGCGTATCTAAACATCAGCAACAAAAAAGCTCAGCTGATGAATTATGTTCAACGTTCTTACCGAGATTCATTTTATGGGGACTTCTTTTGAAAACATAAGAAGCTATAGTGAAGACAGGGACTGGGCTACAGCTCTGTATAGCATTGACAGTGGGGGCGGGGCGGGGGCGGCGGGAAAAACAATTCACCCACAAGTCAGTCGGGTCACCCGAATATTAATTCGCTATTGTCACACAACTAGGGTGACCACGTGTCCCGGATTGCCTGAGACAGTCCCGCATTTTGCAGTTCTGTCCCGGGTTCCGGGCACCTTCAATCCAGGACAATACAGTGTCCCGAACTGACACAGCCACCCAAAGAGCCGACAGGTGGAAACTGTCTGTTTCGGAGCCAAGGGTGTTTGCCCCGCCAAATGCCCTGCAATGCACTGCGCCCAAGCAGGGCGCAGTAAAAGCTGGTTGGGGCTGGGAAGCCGACATCCTTGACAACTGATGAGTCATCAGCTGTCAATGGGCTTCCCCGCTGACAGCTGAAAAAAAAAATAGCTGCCAATAAAAAAAATAAAAATAAAAATGGAGTGGGGTCCCCCTCACCTAGTCCATTCCAGACCCTTTGGGGGCTTCCATATTCTGGCTGCATGCCACCACAACCACCAGCCAGGGCAAGATGGGGACAAGGGGCTTTGGGGTGGGGGGGCAGAGCCCGAGGGGTCTGGTATGGACTGGGGGGAGGGGGCACTATGTTTTTGTGCTTTTTTTTTCACTAGCCGGATGCATGCAATTGCAAACGTGAATTTAAATGTGATTTGACTTGTGTTTTTTTTTCCTTTCGAAATTTCATTTTTGCTGCAGCAGGTTCTATACACATGCACCACTTTACAGACAGACTAAGGGGACCCCCCAGGCACTATATTTAGAGGAAGTGTTCATTTTTATTGTTGCACTTTAAGCATAATTAGAATCACTGCTCCTGAAAAATGTTAAAAACATTTTTTGCATTGATACATGTCCCCCAAGGCAGTACCCCGGAACCCCATACCCCTATTATGGCCAATTACTTGTATATCAGCCTTTAAAATTGTCAACATTTTGTGAAGGAGGGCGGTGTCCCTGAATGGCAGTTTGGAAATGTGGTCACCCTACACACAACTGGGTGGGTTCTGGGCGCAGTGCTCGCTTTATATAGTACAATAACATTTACAGTACATTTTAATATATGGATGTGCATCTCTGCTGCCAGGGCACCACCGCTGTTCCTGTCATGTCTGGCCGGGCACCCGATCTACTGTGCGGCATGCACGCTCTCCGCTGTCCCTCCCCCTCGGATCTTTTTTTTTTTTAACATGTGAGATTCTCCCTCCAATCCACCAGAGGGAGTCCTGCATCCTGTTTTCCGGCCGGGCCCTAGGACCCAGCGGTAACGGATGGGATGTGTGGAGTGATGCGGCTCGCGCATGTGCGGCATGGTCTGAACGTCCGCATCCAGTTTTCAAAGCTTTCTATTGTTATTTTCTCTTGCTGGCATTGTACTGCAAGTATTTAATTGTTTTTTCTCCTCTATTTTTCGTGCTATTAGATAGCCTAATGTCGCGTACACACGATCAGGCTTTTGCCCAGCCAAAAGTACATTGAAATTCCGACAGAATTCCATTGGATTAAAATAGAACATGTTCTCTGTTTAAACTCTGATGGAATTCATCGGAATTTCCGATGGAATTTCTCCAATGGGGCATACATACGTTCGGAATTTCCTATGGAAATCTGACTTTTTTCATTGGAAATTCTGATCGTGTGTACGGGGCTTTAGAGAGAAAAAAAAACATCTGTAGGCAGGGCCGATACTAGGGTCACAGGCGTCTGGGTGCAGAAATATTTCTGGCGCCCCTACATGGGCGTGGTCATTTTACTAACTCCTCCCCCCCTCCACCAGTTTCAGCAGACATGTTCGGTCGTGTGTAGGCCCGAGCGGGCAGGATTCCAGCAAACATTTGCCCGCCGGGCCTTTTCCCAGCGGGCAAATATTTCCGGACTTGTTTTAAAACAGCCCGCTGGAATCCTGTCCCCTCGGACATGTTCGGTCGTCTGTACAGACCTACCGTACATGTCCGAGCGCCCGCCATCCCTCGCATGCATCGATTGACTTTGACGCATGCGTGGAAGCATTTAACTGGCAGGGCCGCCCACGTCGCCGCGTCATCGTCGCGGCGACGGCGCGGACACGCCCCGCGTATTGTTTACGCGCGGATTTCTGTATGATGGTGAGTACAGCCACCATACAGAAAACCCCCGGGCATACATGTATGGTGAAAACGGTCCGGCGGACCGGTTTCATCGTACATGTATGCTCGTCTGTACGTGGCATTAGGGGGCATGGCTACAAGTGCCACGTCACAAATCTTTCGGAGGTCAAGTGGTTAAAGCAACCTAACAAGTTAAAAAAATAAAAATAAATCAGAGCAGTGTAAATCTAATGCCGCGTACACACGACCATTATTAATGTCATGGAAAAAATTACGTTTTTCTCAACGTGATTCTTGTCAAGCCGGCCTTGCCTACACACGATCGTGAAAAAAAAATGCTTGAGCAAAGCGCGGTGACGTACAACACGTACGACGGCACTATAAAGGGGAAGTTCCATTCGGATGGCGCCACCCTTTGGGCTGCTTTAGCTGATTTTGTGTTAGTAAAAGTTTGGTGAGAGACGATTCGCGCTTTTCAGTCTATTACAGCGTGACGAACGTGCTATCTGTTGAATGGGGAAATGGGGGGACATTTTTAACACGTGTCATGTGTTATGTCAATAGTCTCCTTCCCAGGCGCTTTGTTCCCAATATTCAAGACTCAAGTTTTCTTCCAAAGTACGAAGTTTATTCTTCAAGATAGACAGGGCCGGTCCTAGAGTCGCAGACGCCTGGGTGCAGAAACATTTCTGGCGCCCCCACAAATGGGCGTGGTCATCTTACAAACCCTCAACTTTACACATGTTTCTATGGCTATGACTCAAACACAGAGATGCTCCCCTAAGAAGTCTTCATTAGTGTCCCCCATCAGAGTCCCCCCCAGCAGTTGCCCCCCATCAGAGCCCCCCCAGCAGTTGTCACCCATCAGAGCCCCCCCACAGCAGGTGTCCCCCATCAGAGCCTCCCAGCAGGTGTCCCCTATCACTTCCTCCCAGCAGGTGTCCCCCATCAGAGCCTCCTAGCAGGTGTCCCCCATCAGTGCCCCCCAGCAGTTGCCCCCCATCAGAGCCCCCCACAGAAGGTGTCCCCCATCATAGCCCCCCACAGCAGGTGTCCCCATCAGAGCCCCCCACATCAGGTGTCCCCATAGATCAGTACTTGTCCAATAGATCCCTGTAGCTCGGGCTCGCTGAGAGCAGAAGCACATTACAGGGGGCGGGGCATACGTTGCATCTTTGGTTACTAGGAGGCATTCGGAGAGCATTTCTGGGAGCGCACCGGATGATTGGTAGCAGCTCCGGCCAACCCAGAAGCCTCTCATCACACACCTATGGGAGAAGAGCCGACACATGCAGAGGGGGCGGGGCAGACAGGAGACTGCTCCATGCACACCGGACAGAATTAATTAGTGGAGCCTAGTGCCGGAACGTGTTCCAGTTCTAGGCTCCGCTGTGGTACCCAGCCTGGATTCCGGGGACAGTGGGAGGTGTGCGCTCTTGTCAGTTGCCAGCGGAAAGAATAAGCGAGATGGGGAACCGCAGCACCTGCTACATGCGCTCCGCCTCAGGACACAGACAAGGAGGAGGGAGGGTAGCACTTTGGGGCTTCGGCGCCCCCACCCCTGCAGCACCTGGGTGCGGAGCACCCCGCGCACCCTGCCTAGGATCGGCCCTGAAGATAGACAAGCAAATAGTCAATGCTTACATAATGACAGCTGATAACACATGGCAAGATGGTAATTCAGAAGGTTTCAGACAGGATGATATGATGGTACATCATCTTTCTGCTGGGAGAGGTCCCTTCCAGCAGGGTCAGGTGACCCCAAGTTCCTCTCTAGCTAGCTACTCAAACCACATGGAATCCAATGCAATAAAGTGGAGTTCTGCGCACTCTAACACGCAGACGCGGTGAAAGAAAATGAAAAACAAATATATAAAAAAGTACCAGTCTGCAAAGACGTGAAAGAGAGCACAAATAAGCTCAAAATATCAAGTACAAAAAATAAAAATGCATAAAATGTTCAAACTTCAAGGTGAAATAAATAACAATCCAATAAGGGTCACCAAGATATAACCGTGATAGATGACCAAAGTGATATGAAAAATATGTGTGAATAATAATAATCAAGTGCTAATGTTCATATAAGCTGCCAGAGAGATGTCACTTATGTGTTCTCAAAACAGTCCAATAAAAATGTTGCCAGACGGGTGTAGTAATCCCTCCCCGGGCTCCCGGGACTCTTACCTCCGCGTAGATAATAAAATGCCTCCACTATAGGTGTCACTCCCGATCCTCTGTATGTAGACTCCGCCAATCCTAATTAGATAGCCATGGCCAGGTCCTCAGTATCTCCAGATAATGGGTATGTCCAGCAGGAGGGGAAACATAAAAACAGAGGAGGGGACTCCAATCGTGAAGTAGTAAGCACCAAAAGTAGTTTATTAAAGAAAAAATCTGCGCTTACATGCGATCTGACAATAACAGCAAAGAAAACTTTTAAAACGAGCGGCGTTTCAAGCGCCTGTATACGTCACTCCAGGTGTACGTCCTCCCGTCCAATCCCTACGCGTTACGACACGTGTCACGTGTCTTCATCTGGGGAAACAGATGTACGTGTCGTAACGCGTAGGGATTGGACGGGAGGACGTACACCTGGAGTGACGTATACAGGCGCTTGAAACGCCGCTCGTTTTAAAAGTTTTCTTTGCTGTTATTGTCAGATCGCATGTAAGCGCAGATTTTTTCTTTAATAAACTACTTTTGGTGCTTACTACTTCACGATTGGAGTCCCCTCCTCTGTTTTTATGTTTCCCCTCCTGCTGGACATACCCATTATCTGGAGATACTGAGGACCTGGCCATGGCTATCTAATTAGGATTGGCGGAGTCTACATACAGAGGATCGGGAGTGACACCTATAGTGGAGGCATTTTATTATCTACGCGGAGGTAAGAGTCCCGGGAGCCCGGGGAGGGATTACTACACCCGTCTGGCAACATTTTTATTGGACTGTTTTGAGAACACATAAGTGACATCTCTCTGGCAGCTTATATGAACATTAGCACTTGATTATTATTATTCACACATATTTTTCATATCACTTTGGTCATCTATCACGGTTATATCTTGGTGACCCTTATTGGATTGTTATTTATTTCACCTTGAAGTTTGAACATTTTATGCATTTTTATTTTTTGTACTTGATATTTTGAGCTTATTTGTGCTCTCTTTCACGTCTTTGCAGACTGGTACTTTTTTATATATTTGTTTTTCATTTTCTTTCACCGCGTCTGCGTGTTAGAGTGCGCAGAACTCCACTTTATTGCATTTACTTATTTTGTGTACTGTAAACACTTTAGGTTTTGCAGCACCTATTGTTACACAATTTTGTTTAGGGTTTTGTACATTGAAGATCTCTAGTAGCGCAAAAGCACTGTCACTTTATTCACATGGAATCCAAGGCCGTGTACACACGATAGGATCGCCAGAGGAGAACGGTCTGAAGGACCGTTTTCATCAGTCCAAACCGATCATGTGTAGGCCCCATAGGTTATTTAACCTTCGGTCAAAAAAATGAGAACTTGCTTTAAAATTGAACTGATGGACTGGTAACCGATAGGTCAAAACCGATCGTTAGTATGGAAAACCATCGGTTAAAAATCCGCGCATGCTCAGAATAAAGTCGACGCATGCTTGGAAGCATTGAACTTCGTTTTTTTCAGCACGTCGTTGTGTTTTACGTCACCGCGTTCTGACACGATCAGTTTTTTAACTGATGGTGTGTACGCACGACGGACCATCAGTCAGCTTCATCGGTTAACCGATGACAACGGTCCTTTGGACCGTTGTCATCAGATGGACTGATCGTGTGTACGAGGCTTTATACTGTTCTAAAAGCCGAGCTAAGCATATTTACTTTTAGAATAGCTCCAAGAAAGGTGATGCTACTGTCATAAACGTAACACCCACTTGTGTATATTAAGTAACACATCTCCACCTATTGTCTTGATGTAGAACTCCAAAAATACATGTAACCTACACAGCAACTGACCTTCACCTTTCCTCAAGAAACCTCAAAATGGCCATGTTTAAATATTAATTCTCAGAAACTTTTTATCACATAAAAAAGTAATAAATTCAAAATCTAACACTATCTCCATTACAAACACCAGTTTTACCAGAACAGGATCTCCCGTCTCATAACTTGCTTCTGAGCATGCGCTTTTTTTTCGCGTTGTTAAAGCCTACTCACGACCGCTTTTTCACGAAGTGAAAAACGACGAGAAAAATTAGAGCATGTTCTACATTTTTAATGCTCTGGAGCCCACACACGATGGCCCAGATTCAGGTAGCCTTGCGCTTTTTTTACTTAGGCGCAGGGCACCGTTTTTGCCCTGCGCCCCCGCAAATTTTCAGCGCTACCCGCGATTCACGGAGCAGTAGCTACGTAAATTGCGTGGGCGCTCCGGCAAAATGCCCGGCGTAAGCGCGCGCAATTTAAATGATCCCGTAGGGGGCGGGAATCATTTAAATTAGGCGCGTTCCCGCGCCGAGCGTAGAGCGCATGCTCCGTCGGGAAACTTTGCCGACGTGCATTGCGGTAAATGACGTCGCAAGGACGTCATTTGCTTCAAAGTGAACGTGAATGGCGTCCAGCGCCATTCACGATTCACTTACGCAAACTACGTAAATTTTAAATTTTGCGACGCGGGAACGACGGGTATACGTAACATTGGCTGCCCCTGCTAATAGGGGCAGCCAATGGGGGCAGCCTTACGCGAAAACCGCCGTACGCAAATGACATAAACTGCGTACGCAGGGTTCGCGTAACGTTGTGAATCGACGTTAGTATGCAATTTGCATACTATACGCTGAGCACAACGGGAACGGCACCTAGCGGCCATCGCAAGAATGCAGCCTAAGATATGCGGGCATAAGAGCCTTATGCCACGCATATCTTAGGCTGCAGTCGGCGTAACGAGGTTCCTGAATCAGGAGCATTCGTTACGCCGGCGCAAGTAAGCAATTGCGCTGCGTAACTATGGTTACGCAGGCGCAATTGCTCTTTGAATCTGGGCCGATGGTTTTTAATGACCTATTAAAAGGCATTTTTCTCGCCATGAAAAACGGTCGTGTGTACGCGGCATTAGAACTGGATGGACAGAGATGCAAATCCTTTTCCAGGTAAAACAACTTCCATGTAAAGTATCTTTGGATTCATCTATTTGACTGGAGTTAAGCTTTTACAGCAACGGCAAGCATGCGCAGCATCAATTTGCACAGGAGTTCTCACAATATGTTATTTTCCAAGAAAAATCATTACATATGGTCTTCTAGTATCGGCTTTGTCATAAACATCTGTAAATCAGCATGACAAATTCAATGTTTACTTGTGAAGTACGGCACCCCACCGCGCCGCGCACAATGACGGAGATTATTATGCATCCTGTCTACGAAGATTATTGTGCTTTTGTTACATCCCTTTCCTTTCTGGATCTTTTATTTTTTTTCTGCATTCAGAATTTATCAAAAACAATTTGACTCATACATCATTTTTTTTAACACTTTAATGCCTGGAGGAACTTTACTCTGCAGGAGGGGTTCCGTTGGTAATTCTTGACAATTTTTAGGGTCTTGCAGTGAATTGAATAAAAAACACGAATCAAAGATCTAATCCAGAGATACGATTACTGATATTCACTGCTGTGCTGTATACCGTATTTATCTTCATATAGCGCGCCCCGGCGTATATCGCGCACCCCCAACCTGGAAGGGAAATTTCAGGAAAAAAAAGAAAATACAGTTTGAATGCCCCTCGTCGGTGTCTTGCCCGGCGTCCATCGGCGGCCTTGTCCGGTCCGGCGTCCGTCTGCGGCCTTGGTGGTGTCCTCCCTGCTTCTCCCGCGCTGTTTTTGAGTCGATCCCCGCTTCCCGCACTGTGTTTGAACGCCGCCACCGACATATACCGAGCGCAGTACACTCTGGCACGCTCGGCCATGCTCGGCTTCTCTCGCATAAAGGCTAGGAGGCGGCACAGGGCGTGACCGCGAGGGGAGCCGAGCCTGGCCGAATGTACCCGAGTGTACTGCGCTCCGTATATGTCGGCGGCTGCGTTCAAACACAGCGCGTGAAGCGGGGATCGGCATATATCGCGCACTCACAATTTTCCCCTGATTTTAAGGGGAAAAAAGTGCGCGGTATACGCCAATAAATACGGTACTTATAATATACACTTACCAGATACTTTATTAGGTACACCTTGCTAGTCCCGGGTTGGACCTCCTGTTGCCTTCATTCTTCGTGGCATAGATACAACAAGGTGATGGAAACATTCCTCAGAGATTTTCTCCATAGAGACATTATACCATCACACAGTTGCTGCAGATTTGTTGGCTGCTCATCCATGATGCCAATCTCCCCTTCCAACACATCCCAAAGGTAATCTATTGGATGAGATCTGGTGACTGTGGAGGACATTGGAGTCCAGTGACCTCATTGTCGTGTACAAGAAACCAGTGGTGAGATCAGTGGTGGCTGGTGCTCCATTCTTTTTGGGGGGACATCCAACAAACCACCCGCCGTCCCCTTGGTTGGTCGGTCGGTTCGTCCATCAAACCCCAGCCCCCGGTTGGTCGGTTAATCAGCAAACCCTGCATTTACCCCTTCTAGGTCGCGGGTCTGCGTCTCCTCCTCGGCGCCTCCCCCCTGCTCCCCATCACTGCTGCCAATAAGTGCCCACCAGAGCTGCCAATCAGTGCCCATCGGTGCCTACTCATCAGTGTCACCTATCAGTGCTGCCTATCAGTGTCCATTATTGCCACCTACCAGTGCCTATCAGTGCCCATCAGTGCCACCTATGATTGCCCATCAGTGCTGGGTATCAGTGCCACCTATCAGAGCCTATTAGTGCAGGCTCATCAGTGCCCACCAGTGCCACCTATCAGTGCCTGTCAGTGCCGCCTCATCAGTGTCACCTATCAATGCTGCCTATCAGTGTCCATTATTGCCGCCTACCAGTGCCTATCAGTGCCACCTATGAGTGCCCATAATTTCCGCCTTTCAGTGCCACCTATCAGAGCCTATTAGTACAGGCTCATCAGTGCTTCCTCATCAGTGCCCACCAGTGCCACCTATCAGTGCCCATCAGTGTCACCTATCAATGCTGCCTATCACTGTCCATTAGTGCTGCCTACCAGTGCCCATTAGTGCCACCTATCGGTGCCCATCAGTGCCAGAATTTTTTTAATATTCCTGTAAAAACACTGGGGTAGATTCAGATAGAAGTCCGGCCGGTCGTATATATGCGCCTGATTCATAGAATCAGTTACGCATAGATTTCCCTAAGATCCGACCGGCGTAAGTGTTTTACACCGTCGTATCTTAGGCTGCATATTTACGCTGGCCGCTAGGTGGCGCTTCCATAGATTTACGCGAGGAATATGCAAATGAGCTAGATACGCCGATTCAGAAACGTACGTCCGACCGGCGCATTTTTTTTACGTCCTTTACGTTAGGCTTTTTTCGGCGTATAGTTACCCCTGCTATATGAGGCGTATCCTATGTTAAGTATGGCCGTCGTTCCCACGTCAAGTTTTGAAAATTTAACGTCGTTTGGGTAAGTCGTTCGCGAATAGGGCTGGACGTAATTTACGTTCAAGTCGAAAGCAATGACGATTTGCGGCGGAATTTCGAGCATGCGCACTGGGATTTTTTCACGAACGGCGCATGCGCCGTTCCTAAAAAACTTCAATTACGCAGGGTCACAGTTAATATACATAAAACACGCCCACATCATCCACATTTGAATTAGGCGGGCTTACGCCGACACAGATACGTTACGCCGCCGTAACTAAGGACGCAAGTTGTTTCTGAATATAGAACTTGCGCCCTAAGTTATGGCGGCGTAACGTATCTGAGATACGTTACGCCGGGCGCACAGATAGACCATTCTATCTGAATCTACCCCACTGTGTTTTCTTTAGGAATAAATAAACTGTTGCACAATATAACTTGGATTTGTCTGTTTGTAGCTGTAGTTTGGTCTGATGTTCTTTGGTTATATAGTGAGCTGTGTTACAACGTCGTTGCCTGCAGGAATAAAGATGCACAATTCAAAGCCCCCAAACTTAGGTCTGAGCTTATCTTTTATCCAGCGGATTCTGTAGCCAATCTTCCCTGTGGTAAGGTTAGAGAGCTGGATTTAATTTCAAAACCATGTCCCCTGAGCGTCAGACTGATACCCTGTGATTGCACACAGAGTAATGCCAAGAGATTTGCCCCGAAGCTGCCCGCTTTATGAGCAAATATTTCCTGTTCAGGCCTTGTTTTTGTGTTTTATTCACAGTACAAGAAGCAAGCGATCTACAGAACTATCGCAATACATAGCAATCATTTACCCAACGCGGCTGTACAATGTTGTATTTTTTTTTTTAAACATGGTGAATATATCATTAAAATGATAGAAAACTCTGGTTAACCACTTGCTCTCTGGGAAAGATTTTCCCCCATTCATGACCAGGCCATTTTTTTTCGACACGGCACTGCGTTACTTTAACCACTTGCCCACCGCCGCACACACATATATACGTCGGCAGAATGGCACAGGCAGGCAAATGGGCGTACAGGTACGTCCCTTTGAATTTGCCGCCTTGCACGAGTTTGCCCACGGGTCACACCAAACTCGATGTTGACCGGCGGCCCACGATCGTGACACGGAGGGGCAGAACGGGGAGATGCCTATGTAAACAAGGCATTTCCCTGTTCTGCCTAGTGACATGACAGTGATCTAATGCTCCCTGTCATTGGGAGCAGTGATTACTGTCGTGTCACTGGTATCCCACCCCCCCCCCACAGTAATGCCGTGTACACGCGACCGTTTTTTCGGGTTGTAAAAAATGACGTTTTTAATGGTCTAGAAAAAACAAAGTTTTTGTTCAACCCGATCATTAAAACGGCCTTGCCTACACACGATAGTGAAAAAAATAAATGCTGTAGCAAAGTGCGGTGACGTACAACACATAGGACGGCACTATAAAGGGGAAGTTCCATTCGGATGGAGCCACCCTTTGGGCTGCTTTTGCTGATTCTGTGTTAGTAAAAGACGATTCGCGCTTTTCTGTCGGTTACAGCGTGATGAATGTGCTTACTCCGTTATGAACGGTAGTTTTACCAGAACGAGCGCTCCCGTCTCATAACTTGCTTCTGAGCATGCGCGGGTTTTTCACGTCGTTAAAGCCCACACACGACCATTTTTAACGACGTAAAAAGCGACAACATTAAAAACTTTGTGAAAAATTAGATCCTGTTCGAAATTTTTAATGGACATTTTTTACATCGTGAAAAATGCTCTGGAGCCCACACACGATCGTTTTTAATGACATTAAAATAAAAAATTAAATTTTTTTACAACCCAAAAAATGATCGTGTGTTTTATGAGTGTTTTGTCGCTCGTTTTCTGCTCAAACAGCAGCTCTCCACCTGTAGTTTCCTCCCCCCCCCCCTCTAGTGCTTTCTATCGGCTAAACAAAAATGACTGAAGCTGTAAAATACTTTTTATACGCTTCTAAAATGCTAAAATGGCAAAAAGCAGCAAAAACGCCTGAAAAACGTCAGTAAATTGCTACGCTCAGGTGTGAACAGTGCCTTAGAATGTTTAGAGGCCAAGACTACACAATGTGCCAATTCGAAATGGTTTTTGGTGAGATTTGGAGGTTTTAAGTATAAGAGGGAGAACCATGGGTTTTTAGGCAATACAATTTGAACTTTTTTTTTTAACCACTTGGCGATCAGCTCACATACATTTACGGCAGCAGTTTGGCTCTCCTGCACGAATCGACGTACCTGTATGTCGGTCCGTGCAAGGAGGATAGCGGGGCGCCCGTGGATGCGATGTCTGCCGGCGACCTGGGATCACTGTGTACAGATAAGAATGGAGAAATGCCTATGTAAACAAGGCGATTCCCCGTTCTGCCTAATGACATGCCAGAGATCTTCTGTTCCCAGTGATCGGAAACAGTGATCTCTGTCATGTTCCTGGAAGCCCACCCCCTCTACAGTTAGAACACACCAAGGGAACACACTTAAAGCGGTTGTAAATTTTTTTCTTTTTTTAACCACTTCGTTACTGGCCCATAGTCAAATGACGTCCTGTTTTTAAAGATGGATATCTCAGTAACGGCAGCAGCTGCTGCCACAACTGAGGTATCCATCTTTAGTGCCGATCCCGCCGCTGTCCCGCGCCCTCCGCCGCTTACCGGAGCCGTCGGTAGCGGCGGAGGGGATCGCGACCATCCGGCAGCTGAGCGGGGACGAGACTGAAGGAAAAATCTCCTTCGCCCGTCCCCCATAGCTCTGCTGGGCGGAAGTGACGTCAAAACGTCAGTCCCGCCCAGCCTCTTAAAGAGACATTATTTTTTTTTGTCATTTGAAAAAATGACATTTCCAAATTTTTTTTTTTTGCATTTAAGCCCAAATATGAGATCTGAGGTCTTTTTGACCCCAGATCTCATATTTAAGAGGACCTGTCATGCTTTTTTCTATTACAAGGGATGTTTACATTCCTTGTAATAGGAATAAAAGTGATAATTTTTTAATTTTTTTTTATTTCAGTGTTAAAAATTGTAAAATAATTAAAAATAAATGCGAAAAGCAAAAAAAAAATTTTTTAAAGCGCCCCGTCCCGACGAGCTCGCGCGTAGAAGCGAACGTATATGCGAGTAGCGCCGACATATGAAAACGGTATTCAAACCACACAAGTGAGGTATCGCCGCGATCGTTAGAGCGAGAGCAATAATTCTAGCCCTAGGCCTACTCTGTAACTCAAAAAATGCAGCCTGTAGAATTTTTTAAACGTCGCCTATCAAGATTTTTAAGGGTAAAAGTTTGACGCCATGCCACGAGCGGGCGCAATTTTTAAGCGTGACATGTTGGGTATCATTTTACTCGGCGTAACATTATCTTTCACAATATATAAAAAAATTGGGCCAAATTTATTGTTGTGTTATTTTTTAATTTAAAAAAGTGAATTTTTTCCAAAAAAAGTGCGCTTGTAAGACCGCTGCGCAAATACGGTGTGACAAAAAGTATTGCAATGACTGCCATTTTATTCTCTAGGGTGTTAGAAAAAAATATATATATAATGTTTGGGGGTTTTAAGTAATATTCTAGCAAAAAAAACTGTTTTAGTCTCGTAAACACTGAATCTGAAAAACAGGCTCGGTAACGAAGTGGTTAAACCTGCAAGGCAAAAGACATAATCAGCTAGTATGCACCGCATAGTAGCTGATTATGAAATACTTACCTCGGAACGAGGTGAAGAACACTTACCTGGTCCACGGCGAGCGAGATGTCATCTTGCTCCGGCGTGTCTTCCGGGTATCGCCGCTCCAGCGCTGTGATTGGCTGGAGCGGCGATGACGTCACTCGCGTGCGTGCGGGAGATTTAAAATCGGCAAGGTCCGGCGGCTGCCGGTCCTTTCGCCGTGGATTCCCCCTATAGGCCTGAAAATAAAGAAAACGCTTTGAGAAGGTGTGTCCAAACTTTTGGTCTGTACTGTGTATTAAAAAAAGAATACATAAAACCTGAAGAATGCAGTTCATCCAGAAACTAATAAACATTCCCCCAGATGTTCCCCATTAGATAAGTATAAAATGTATAACAAACATATGTGGTATTAGGAAGGTATGACAGATATGACGCCAGGGGATCCTCTCTTGTTGTTGAAGAAATAAGATGACCTCAGGCAAGAGCCTTTTAATAAAGTAAAATATGTGAGTTCTGTGTAATAGATTTTTGTTTTATGCTTTTTTTCCCCACAAAAACAAATACACTAGGACTGCACTAAGGTAAAGGAAGATATTTAGGATTTTTTTTTTTTTACCTTTACAACCCCTTTAAACATCTAGGGGGGTCAAAGGGTTAAATGTGTGCCTAACCAGTAGACATGTGCATGATGAAAACAAAATTAGTTTTGTTTAGTTTCGTCTAGATTTGTTTTTTTAATTATTTTGTTTTGTTAAATTCGGTTGATTCTTTCAATTCGTATTCGGAATTCGTTTTATGTCTTCTTTCAAATTTTCTTCAAATGTACTGATTTTTTTTACGATTTGAAATGTTTGAATCAATAAACTTTGAATTGGTCGAATCGAAAATGTTATATTTTTTTTCGATTTGAATGCGGCAAAGTGAACAAACAAAAGAAAAATCTACATCAAATGATTACAATGACTCTTTATCACCTCAAAGCGGATGTCCGCTGAAAAAAAATATCTAAAACTTTTAATATTAGGACACTTACCTGTCCTGGAGTCCAGCGCCGTCCGCAGCAGAGGACGAGCGATCGCTCGTCACTCTGCTGCCCCCCCCCCCGCCATCCTCGGTGAGGGAACCAGGAAGTGAAGCGCTCTGGCTTCACTTCCCGGTTCCCTACGGCGCATGCGCAAGTTGCGCTACGCCTGCCGATTGGCTCCCGCTGTGTACCCAGAACGGGGATGGGGGGGACGGGAGGTGACGTCATGCCCGCAGTGTGCCCGAGACTGTGTGGCCAGAAGTGGGTGCAAATACCTGTCTTTAGACAGGTATCTGCACCCCTCTCCCCCCTGAAAGGTGTCAAATGTGACACCGGAGGGGGTGAGGGTTCCCATCAGCGGGAGTTCCTCTTTAGGGTGAAGCTCCGCTTTAACAAAAACATAATTATTAAAAAAAAAACACACACAGTCTTTGATTTCAGAAATATGTTTACAGTTCGAATTTGAATAGATGAATTTGATGTAAGATTCAATTTCAATTTCAGAAATTCTGACAAATTTTGTTTCGTTATGCGGAGCATTCGGTAAACTTTGTTTATACTGTAATTCGGATATTCGCATATATCCCAATCTCCGAATAACGAAAAATTCACCTGAACATTACTTGGGAACGAAATAAACCGCGCATGTCTACTAACCAGGGTTTTTGTGTGTACAGTGAGGTGCTTTCACTAAGGGATGTGCTTTGCAGGGAAACAAAATCCATCACATCCCTGCTGACAGGACAGAGCTCTGCATTTTTTACATGTCTTTCTCCTCACCGATCAGTGGGTGCCAGCGAAGATCCATTGGCCGGCACCTGCCGATCGGATGGAGCGGTGACTAATCGTGTATACTGTATATATGTGATTCTGCACAGCCGGCCCGCACTTTCGCAGTAGATGTACGCGGGGCGGCCACTAAGTGGTTAAATATCTGAGGCACATCCCAGCACGTCTTTACCTAACTTTAACATATGGGGGGTTATTTACGAAAGGCAAATCCACTTTGCACAAGTGCAAGTCCCTTTTTATGATCTATTGTCAATCACAAAAGCTCATCAATCATCAGCAACAGCCCTGTATGCAGCCAGTGCTCTCCCCAAGGTGTCAACTAAAGCTTGGCGTATCCTGGAGTAAATGGAGAAAAAGGAGGACGAGGGAGGGGATAGGACAACCAGCCACCCCACCCAATCACAACCCACCAAATGTCACCCCACCCAACGTTTTGAGATGGGAATGAGGGACACCTATCAGCAAAAGCATGCAGGCATAGGACACACCCCTTGACACACCCCTTAACCACTTAAGCCCCGGACCTTTAGGCAGCTAAATGCCCAGGCCAGGTTTTGCGATTCGGCACTGCGTCGCTTTAACAGACAATTGCGCGGTCGTGCGACGTGGCTCCCAAACAAAATTGGCGTCCTTTTTTCCCCACAAATAGAGCTTTCTTTTGGTGGTATTTGATCACCTCTGCGGTTTTTATTTTTTGCGCTATAAACAAAAATAGAGCGAAAAAAAATGCAATATTTTTTACTTTTTGCTATAATAAATATCCCCCAAAAACATATATAACATTTTTTTTCCCTCAGTTTAGGCCGATACGTATTCTTCTACCTATTTTTGGTAAAAAAAATCGCAATAAGCGTTTATCGTTTGGTTTGCGCAAAATTTATAGCGTTTACAAAATAGGGGATAGTTTTATTGCATTTTTATTAATTATTATTTTTTTACTAATATTGGCGGCGATCAGCGATTTTTTTTCGTGACTGCGACATTATGGCGGACACTTCGGACAATTTTGACACATTTTTGGGACCATTGTCATTTTCACAGCAAAAAATGCATTTACATTGCATTGTTTATTGTGAAAATGACAGTTGCAGTTTGGGAGTTAACCACAGGGGGCGCTGTAGGAGTTAGGGTTCACCTAGTGTGTGTTTACAACTGTAGGGGGGTGTGGCTGTAGGACTGACGTCATCGATCGAGTCTCCCTTATAAAAGGGATCACTCGATCGAAAACGCCGCCACAGTGAAGCACGGGGAAGCCGTGTTTACATACGGCTCTCCCCGTTCTTCAGCTCCGGGGAGCGATCGCGACGGAGCGGCTATAAACGAATAGCTGCGCCGTCCCCCCGGATCGCTCCCCGAGGGCGCAGCGGAGGGGGTCCCCCCACCCGCTAGAAGGCAGAGATGTATATATACGCCCATATGCCTGTACGTGCCATTTTGCGGACGTAAATAGTCGTGCGGTGGGCGTTAAGGGGTTAAAGGAAAATTGTACAAAAAAACAAGATTGGTTAAACCCACAAATGTTTTTTTTACCACTACTATTTCTTTATATTGGCTTTTGAAAGTTACAAATGCAGCAATTTAGAAATCAGATGAAAGGTTTAGCACTTGGAAACACTTTTTGATACATAAAAAGTGCATTTTATATACAACTATATAGATCAGACCAAAATGAGGGACACATGAGGAGGAATGAGGGACATTGCTCCAAATCAGGGACAGTCCCTCGAAATCAAGGACAGTTGGGAGCTATGGAATCACAACCCACCAAATGTCACCCGACCCAATCACACCCTGCCCAAGCAAAATCTCATGTCACTTATATCCAGGCTTGCCGACCCCAAAAAAAACATGCTGCACTTCAGCATGGAGCACAAACATGGCCTGCCCTCTTTCATAATTTCTTTTACCAACTGTTACTAAAAAAAATTATGAATAAAACAAACAAAAAAAAACATAAAAATCTTTTGTTAAAAAACATACTAAGCTGCTGGTTTTCCACTGCTGATTGACTGCCCTTTCACACGGGGCAGATCAGTAATGATCCGCCTCCGTGTGTCCGTCAAGACCGCCCTGTCTTTCCTCCGCTCTCCCCTATGGGGGATCGGATGAACACGGACCGTATGTCCATGTTCATCCGATCCGATCGAGATTTAGCGAGCATGAAGAGTAGCGCAGGAAGCCTGTGTAATATGTTCTCTCTCCTGTCACGGCACTCGGCTCCCCGGCGACCCCTCCTCTCTTCTCGTACATCCCCATTTGCTTGTGACATCATCTGGGATGGATTAGAAGAGAGGAGGGGCCGCCGGGGAGCCGAGTGCCGTGACAGGAGAGAGAACATATTACTCACGCTTCCTGAGCTACTCTGCATGCTGGCTGGTAAACGATGTGCAACATAATGTGCCCTGTGCCCTAATGTGCTATGTGCCCTGATGTGCTATGTGCCCCGTGCCCCGATGTGCTGTGCCTCAATGTAGTGTGCTGTGATGGGCCCTGATGTGATGTGCCCTGTACGTGTTGTGCCCTGATGTGTCCTGTGCCCTGATGTGCTGTGCCCTGTACCCTGATGTGCTGAGCTCTGTACCGTGCCTTGATGTGCACTGTACCCTGATGTGTTGTGCCCTGGGCCGGTCTGGATGAAGTCCAGGGACACATTTTTGTCCCAGTCCAGCCCTGCATGAGTATAACATTTGTACTTTATTACAGTACATGTATAATACTAATTGTAGTATATTTGATATGCATCATCTAAAATTGCAGAACCATCAAAATGTCTGTTTTTCAAATGCTCTCTTAGACCCCATTCACACCTTCGCGTTTTGTCGCATGTAGCGCGACGCGAACAAACGCCAGAGGGACGAAAAGCAATGAAAGTCAATGGGGATGGTTCACATCTGAACGCTGATGCGCCTGACGCGCATCGCCTGTAGTCAAAAGAAGTTCTGGACCCTTTTCTGTCGCGCAATACGCGCGATATGCGCGTATTTGAGCGTTTTTGGTTTTCCATTGAAATCAATGTAAAACGCCAGATACGCGCGTATTGCGCGACAACAAGCGTTTGCTACAGGCGTTTTGTCAATAGAACTTGTCGCCCATGCAGAAGATTTAAAAAATCTACCAACATAGCAACAAGTGATGAAAAGATGATAGTTTTTCCTATTGGCTAAAAAAAAAACGTCTAAGTACAAAAACGTCGGACAACGCTGTATGCAAACGCGCATATTAGCATGAATACGCGCGAAAAAAACGCCTAAAAAAAACGCCGGAAAACGACGCTATTGCCTACGCCTAGGTGTGAATGCAGCCTTAATCCAACATTTAATTATACTGACAAAGAGCTTCAGGTGGGAGCCGGACGGCACCTTGCACCAACTGGCACACAACATTCTTTCCATTGAATCAGCAATACAATAAATAATATTTACTTGCTTATGTCACCTGCTCAGTGATTCATGCAATTAAGCCGTGGTAACATATCCTGGATGCTGGATCAGAGATCTGACATTTATGATAAGAATGGAATGTTTTCCCCTTTTCACAGGAAAAACTGTCAAAGATAAAACTTAATATTTTTCTTACCTTAAAGGGCACTTCACCTGCTGCAGTCTGCTAATTTGATGAAATAATGAGGTACAGAGCAAAATCACAGGCTCCTAATTCTATGCAGCTTCCTGCCTTGATGTCAGATATGTCAGATATGTAAAGGAAAAGTGTGCTACTATCTATTATTGGCACCATAATACAGGAATATTAGAGAAATATGGGTTTTCTAAAAAGAGGATACAACAGAATCTGTTTCCTTTCAGACTCTCTCTTCTCTCATTAAATCTAAAAGGATGGAGATTCTGTATTCCTGAACATAATATATACAGTGCAAGAAAGAAAACATACACAAAGCACTATAAATTCCCGTTAAAGCTAATTTCATACCGAGCTGCCCGGCCGTTAAAGCGGCACTAATTTTTACGGCACTTTAGCACTGTTTCAGCAGCGCTTTTGCAACACCTTTCGCCCGCTAGCGGGTGGTTTTTACCCATAAAAATTGTTAAAAATTCCGTTTTGCAGCATTTTCAAATCGCTTTTCAGGCGCTTTGGAAGCGCTGCCCAATCATTGTGTAGTACCCCGATGTTTAGGCAGGGTTGCTAGTAAATTTATTTGCCAAGTGATAGTGGCCTTGGCCAATTGAGAGGAGGCACTAGGAAAACTAGGCAGCCGCCAAGAGTGTACTGCTGCCTAGGGAGCATGGTCACTGGTTTTCCTACTCTCTTCTCTCTACAGCAAGCAACTAAGTCTAAGGATCAGCAGGCAGCCGCCGCTCCGTTCGCACATAGTGTCAGACTATGAGGCGGCGGAGGGCTGTGTCTGTGTTCCAACTCCTGAATGAATGGAAGCAAGAAAACATTTATTGATGAGCACTGGTGAGGATGCATTTGATGGGCGCTGGTGAGGCTGAATTTGATGGGCGCTGTTGAGGCTGCATTTGATGGGCGCTTCATTAAAAAGGTGGAGTATACATGGGCAGGGTGAAGTGGGTGGAGTCAGGGGTGGAGCCAGGGGGGGTGGCAAAATTAGGTTTCCCCTGCGATGTTAAAAATCCTTGCACCTGCCCTGATAGGAGGTCAATCGATTTCACCCTGGAATTGCTGCACTTCTCTCTTCTGTCACTAGATGGCCGGGTATCTGGTGGCATTAGATAAGACAGGAGCATTGCAAGGACAGATTAAGAATGAATGGGCAGATATTTTCTTGGATCCCTTGGCCTGCTGGGAGAGCCTATACATTTTGGTGGGGTCAGGTGATTGGGGTTCTGTGCCACTTGGATGGACGTGTGTTGTGTTGCCCTGGGCTGCTAGGCCAAAGACCTGAGGCCTATCCCGGGGACATTTGGCTGCTAGGCTTTCTGAGGGCCTTTCCAGAAGCAAGAGAGCAGCATAGAGTTGGGATTGTGGCTTGCAGTCCAACTAGAAGTGATGGTTCTGCCGACCGGAGAACCTGTCATGGTCGGAGGTAGAGGGGAAGCTGTCACCACTAAGGGACCATCCACCTTGTTAACAGGGACCACTGTGAGTAGCTGAAGCAAGTACCGGAACAGAATTCTTACCAAACAGGGATGGTGAAGAATTGGGAAACTTCAGCAGGCACCAAGTCAGGGAACTCATGTTCGACTTGAACATCGTATGTTCGATCGTTCGTCGAAATACGAACAAAACGGGTCGTTCGCGCCAAATTCGAGTTACGTTTCACAGACCATAATTCACTGTGGCATCGCTGGCTGATGATTAGCCAAGCATGCACTATGACCCGCATGCTTGGCCAATCACAGCTTGCAAAAAACGGAGAGCCATAATTGGCCAAAGCCAGGGTGGCTTTGGCCAATTATGGCTCAGGGGGTTTAGTACACGCCCCACACGCCCCACACTATAAAAGGCCATCTGCAGGTCGGCCTTGTGTAGTGTGTTACGGTGGTTAAGAGAGGACAGAGTGTCATTTTTTGCAGGTAGATAGAGCAGGCAGGCAGGCAGGCTAGTCAGTTAATGTTACAGTGTGTAGAGGATATATATACATCCCAGGTGTTGTACATATATTTATACACTGTATTGTTTAGCTAGATCAGTTCTTCATAATTTACTGGCAGGCAGGTGATTGTGCTAGCTGCAGTATTCTTACGTGGTTTATTGCCTGTGTGTCCTCTGTAGTACCTAAAGCTACTTGGTGTGTACTGGCTGTGTGCTCTGTAGTTTGCACCTAAAGATACTTGGCGTGTACTGTCCGTGTGCTCTGTAGTTTGCTTCTAAAGATTCAGGAGCAGTGATTTTAATAATGCTTAAATAAAAAAAAAAGGAAAAATTCCTTTAAATATTGTACCTGCTGGGTGTCTATAGTATGCCTGTGAAAACGTCGTTCTCAAAGACGTTTTACGACAATAACTTGCATATTAGGCTTTAAAATTAGCACTTTTAAATTCGAACGTTCGAGTCCCATAGACGTCAATGGGGTTCTAAATGTTTGCGCGAAAGTTCAAAGGTTCTGGTGCGAACCGAACGGGGGGGTGTTTGGCTCATCCCTATATTGGAGAGCAATATTGTGTGCCAAGCCAAGGACCGAGCAGGCAGTGGGGTGAAGCTTGAGGAGTATCTGTGAGTGCCAAGCTAGGGACCCAGTAGAAATGCGGGGTGACGCTTGAGGAAGGGACTTGTCATTTCAGCCTCAAGTCCAATCAGTGTCAAAAAGTTGTAGACTTCACCTCCGTGAAGATTCGCCCCTTTTTAACAAATGAAACCACCAAGCTCCTCATTCACTCCCTTGTTATCTCTCGACTTGACTATTGCTACTCCCTTCTCATTGGCCTGCCTCTCTATAGGCTATCCCCTCTTCAGTCTATCATGAATGCTGCTGCCAGACGTATCCACCTTACCAACCGCTCAGTGTCTGCCAACCTTCTCCTCCAATTCCTACACTGGCTCCCAATCACCCAGCAAATTAAATTCAAAATACTAACCACAATTTAAAAAGCCATTCACAACTCTGCCCCAAGCTACATCACCAAACTTGTCTCCAAATATCACCCAAAACGTCCTCTCTGCTTCTCCCAAGACCTCCTACTCTCAAGCTCTCTTGTCTCCTCCTCACATGATCATTTCCAGGATTTCTCCAGAGCCTCTCCCATCCTCTAGATCTCTCTACCTCAACCTGTCCAGCTATCCCCTACTCTTACTACCTTCAGGCGATCCCTGAAAACTCATCGCTTCAGGGAAGCCTATCACGCTTCCAGCTAATCCATTCCCCACAGTTACAAACTTTTGTACCACCTGCCCCACCCTATTAGATCATAAGCTCTTCTGAGCAGGGCCCCCTTAATCCTCTTGTATTTTATTGTATTATAACTGTATTGTCTTCCTTATATATTGTAAAGTGCTGCGTAAACTGTTGGTACTATAGAAAATCCTGTATAATAATAATACTGAGTGAGAAGATTGAAAGGGCTCAGGGGATCCAGTGGCAGTGGATCAGTAAGTCTAGTGAGAGAGACTGGGAGCTCAGTTGAGTGAAGATCTACAAGAGGAGATTGTAGAGGATGTAAAGGAGTTTGTTACAACTTGTGCTTAGAAACTGTTACAAGACTGTTGCCAAAGGAGACCGCGATCCTACTTGTGCAGATGTGGTGTTTTTCTGGATGCCTTTCCCTGCATGGTTGTCTGCCTATGGAAGGCTCGGAGTGTCAGGTCACCTGTGGTCAGATGACAAGTGCACCCCATTGAAGGCAGAGGTGCACCACAAGGTAGTGAACCCTGTAGCAAACTGATGCGGATGAACCACAGAGTGGATATGGCGGAGAGGTTCGCTTGGGCACAGACAGGGATCCTAAAGAAAGCTTGAGCCCAAGATTCCCCAGGGCGCGGAGTCTAAGACCCAGTTGGTATTCACCAGAGCCTCTAGTGGTGAGGATGGCCTTCGCTGCTACTGGGTCCAGGTCACGGCCCCCCGAGTCCCCTAGGTCAGTAAGAGAGGGGAAGCAGCCACTCAGGACACAAGGAATAGTGAAGGGTAAGCCGAGGTCGGGGCAACAAGCAAACGGGGATAAGCAAGGGACAGGCCAAGGTCAGGGTCACAGGCAAACAGGAGTAGTCGGGGACAAGCCAAAATCGGTACACAGAGAGATTAACGTAGCACACGGCAAGCAGGAACACAAAGCTAACAAACACGTTGAACAGCAAAGCAGACCTGCAGTGCACTAGTTAATATAGAGTTCCTGGGATGGTCTGGGGTGGAGCCATACAGGGAGGAGAGATGATAAAAGGCAGCCAGATAAGGAAGTCTGGCCTCTAATGAACACATGAAGAGACAGGTAAGCTGCCAGACATTATTGCATATCCATCAGTGCTTTAACTGGGCCGGAAACGCGGCGGTACGTGGGTTTCCCGTACCGGAACGCAGCCCCAGGCCAGGAATATGATGATACGGCCCGACGGACCTTTTAATCCGGCCCCCGGGCGGAGAGCTAGCTACAGCATTGTAGTGGCTGGCCGCTGGGCGAATTACATTGCGCACCGTCTCCTCCATTATAGTCATTGGCTGGGCCGGCCATCAGCTAGTGGAGGGGGGCGGGCCGTGTGCAGAGTACGGCTTGAGCCGTACGTGCAGGCGCAGGCAGGGAGTTGACCTCACGTTAGATGACGTCAACTCCTTTCCGCGCGCCTGTGAGGAGCGATCAGTGCGGCGTGGTGGATGTGAGCGGGTGACTGGCCCTCCTAGGACGGTGCAGCAAAGTGAAAAATCAGTCATCGGACTTTGCTTTGGATCTGAAGTACAGATTCTGTACTAATGGTGAGTGATGTTTTGTTGCTATGGCTGCTCACAGACTGATATGTATATTCTATACTTCTCCTATCTATTTTCTGTGGTGTCTGTCCCTTGTCATGCTTTGTGCCCATTTTATCTTCTCTTTTTTTAGTTTCTGACATCATCAGCTGGTTTATGTAATTTTAGCAGCAAAATCAAATGTTAGGTTTCGTCTAAGAGAGGGTTTGTAAAATATATATATATTTTCATGTTCAGTATTGGGGGGGGGGGGGAGCACCGGCGCCTAATAGAGTACCGGCACCTCTTTTGGCCCACTTAAAGCACTGATATCCATGACACAGAGTCTGCCAATTAACATTGCAACTACTTAAGGGTGTCCTGGCCCTAACCCTCTCTATCACATCTCTGTTCAAGAGACAATAAATCTCTTTGCATTCAAAAAGTTAAAAATATTGATTTTTTTTCAAAATTGTCGCTCTATTTTTGTTTATAGCGCAAAAAAAAAAACTGCAGAGGTGATCAAATACCACCAAAAGAAAGCTCTATTTGTGAGAAAAAAGAGAGTCAATTTTGTTTGGGTGCATGATCCCGCAATTGTCAGTAAAATGACGCAGTGCCAAATCGCAAAAAGTGCTCTGGTAAGGAAGGGGGTAAATCCTTCCAGGGCTGAAGTGGTTAAATATTCTTGCAATTACAAAATTTTAGTGGCTCCTTTCGCCTTCACACCTAAAATGTTTATTAAAACTGAGCAGTTTTTTCTGTATTCTCTGTCACTGTGAAGGAATATCTTTCCCTTTTCACCCTCAACTTTCTACGGTAAATTACGCTGTATTATATTTATGTTCTAAATTCTTTTAGCTGAAAAATCGGGCTTTGCGCGTGGATTCCAGGACCCCTAAGGAATGGGCGAGTAGGAAGGAAAAGTAAATTATTTGCCCACATTAAGCTATGTTTATAGGCTTAACTGAATATTTCCCTGAAATGACATCCCTAATTGGGTATGTTTTACAGCCAGGAAGAAAATCATCCTATTTTAGCTTAGTTATGGCATTCGCTTTTCACCGAAGCGAGAGGAGGGCGAGGATTATATAAATATAGACTACAGCTGAGTTATCTATATAAAACATATGTAGGAATTTAATAGTTGTGTTTTTTTTTTGGAGCCCCAGGTATGGGGAAGCTTATGTGAACTGTGAGGAATCAGATATATTTAAGTTTATGTATTGAAGTTGAAATATATCAACAGCTTGCTTAAAGCCGAATTCCAGGCAAGAGGATAAAGATACGGCTGAAATATATATATATATATATATATATACCGGCATGGTTTGCCTGCCAAAGGATGTGTAATACTGTACAATAAAGACAATGCTTTACTTTACAGTTCATTTTGTTCCATATTTATTTTTTTACGAAATTTTGACAAATACGTTAATTCTGAAATATCTGAATCAACAAAAACCCTTTTAATGAATTTTCGTGAATATTCTTAAATTCGTAAGTTCGTAAATTTGGAAATTCGAAAATACGAAAACCCAAAAATTTTAAAATCTGAAATAATAACTAACTAATAAGAACTTAAAGGGGTTGTAAAGGAATTATTTTTTTCATAATAAGCATCCTTTACCTGCAGACATTCCTCTTTTCACTTCCTCATTGTTCATTTTTGCTCAGAAGTTGCTCTATTTCTTCTCTGTTCTGTTCACTTCCTGCTTGTCTGATTGTTACTCACCACCGTGAAGGGAGGCTTTACTGCGGTGGTCAGTGACGTGCTCGCCCCCTCCTGGTAACTACATCTGTGTGGCAGGACGCTCTCTACGTGTGAGGCCTTTTACACACGAGGGCACATGTCCGATGAAAACGGTCCACGGACCGTTTTCATCGGACATGACCGCTCGGAGATTTCGGTCTGATGGTTGTACACACCATCAAACCGAAATCCGCACGGACAGGATACGCGGTGGCGTGGCCGATGACACGGCGACGTGCGCGACCCTGGAAGGTCAATGCTTCCACGCATGCGTCGAATCACTTTGACGCATGCGAGGGCTTTCGGCCGAGCGGACATGTCCGGTAAGTCGTACAGACGACCGAACATGTCCGACGGACAGGCTTCCAGCGGACATGTTTCTTAGCATGCTAAGAAACCTGTCCGATCCGCCGGAAAATTGTCCGGTCGGCCGTACACAGGACCGAACATGTCTGCTGAAACTGGTCCGCAGACCAGTTTCAGCAGACATGTTCGGTCCTGTGTACGAGGCATGAGAGACTTCAAGGAGGTGTGAATTTCTGGGCGTGCCGCAATGCATACTGGGAAATGTAGTTCTTACATGAACGAGAGCCGCAAAACAAGGACGTGAATGAGAGAACAGAAACTAGAACGCCGGAGGTGATATACATGAAGGAATTTAATAGATATTTACTAGTTTTTTAACAGAATCATTACACTATTCTGTCTGTCTACCTTGCAGACATTAATTTTAGGCAACATTTTTTTTTCCTTTACAACTCCTTTAAGAATTACTACATAGCTAGTCAGGTTGAGAAAAGACACAAGTCCATCTAGTTCAACCATAAAAAAATAAATAAATACCGTATTGATCAAGGTATTGCGCGCTCCGGCGTATAGCGCGCACCCCTAATGTGGACCCGCAATTCCTGTAAAAAAAACATTTTAGTACTTACAGTTTTGGTGTCTTGCGCGGCATCCATCGTCGGCCTCGTCGGGTCCGTCTGCGGCTTTGGTGATGTTCTCCCGCACTGTCTCCGCGTCGAATCGCCGCTTCCCGCGCTCAGTTTGAATGCCTGCGCCGACATATACCGAGTGCAGTACACTCGGCTACATTCGGCCAGGCTCGGCTTCGCTCGTGCTCACGCCCTGTGATGTTTATGCGTGAGCACGAGCAAAGCCGAGCCTGGCCAAATGTAGCCGAGTGTACTGCACTCGGTATATGTCGGCACAGGCATTCAAACTGAGCGCGGGAAGCGGGTATCGGCGTATATTGCGCACCCACGATTTCCCCCTTATTTTAAGGGGAAAAAAGTGCGCGGTATACGCCGATAAATACGGTAAATAAAATAAAAAATATCGTACAATCCCGTACACCAAATTCCACACCCACAGTTGATACAGAGGAAGACAAAAACCCCAGCAGAGCACGATCCAATTTGCTACAGCAGGGGAAAATATTCCTTCCTGATCCCCCGAGGGGCAATCGGATTTTCCCTGGATTAACTTTACCTATAAATGTCAGTACTCAGTTATATTATGTACATTTAGGAAAGAATCCAGGCCTCTCTTAAATCAATCTACTGAGCTGGCCAGAACCACCTCTGGAGGGAGTCTATTCCACATTTTCACAGCTCTTACTGTGAAGAAACCTTTCTGTATTTGGAGAATCTCTTTTCCTCTAGACGTAAAGAGTGCCCCCTTGTCCTCAGTGTTGACTGTAAAGTGAATAACTCAACACCAAGTTCACTATATGGATCCCTTATATATTTTTACATGTTGATCATATCCCCCCTTAACCTCCTGGGACCCGCGCTATAGTCAAATGACGGCTACAGCGCGGACCCCAAAATCCAACAGGACGTCAATAGACGTCCGCCCCTTTGGGCTTTTTCCCGCGCGCGCTCCAGAGCGCGCATCGGGGAAACTCTGTGTTGGCCGTGTCCCTTGGACACAGCCAATTACAGATCGCCGCGAACGGCCAATCAGACTGGCCGTTTGCGATGCGATCTGTCAGGCCAATGAGAGATGATCTCATATGTAAACATATGAGATCATCTCTCATTGCCGTTTTACACAGAGACAGCGGTGCTGTTTCTGGAGAGGAGACCGATCTGTGTCCATGTCCTGTGTCCATGTCTTTTTGACCCCAGATCTCATATTTAAGAGGACCTGTCATGCTCATTGTTTGTAGCTGCTGACTTTAAACATTTTTTTTTTGGCTGGAACACCACTTTAAATAGGCCGCTGAGAGCCAAGTTTGCACACAATTTGCTAGGTGCACATGCCGAACTGTTACAACATGTCTGGTATTGCACTTTCACCTAGAAGTGTTGAGTAATGGTATTAGCCAAATGATCAGACCAGCAGTGATATGACATTTCTACTTTACTAAACAATGAAGGTCAACATAACATTGCAAAGGGAATATCATTTGAGTAAGGGGGTGCAGTATAGAACATTGATATAACAGAAGAAATGGCAGTAGAGTTTCTGAGTTCAGTTCAGCTTTTGAGAAGACAATAGTTCTCACATGTCCATCTTATGAAGGAAAGCTAATGGCTAGGTGCATCGGCAGCTGGCACAGGCTTCACACCGGCAGGGCTGCTGTTGTATTTGGTCAGGAGGTTCTGGTGGATGAAGATAGGGACACCCCACTATAGATATATACATATGCATTATATTACCTATCTATACCAGTAGGTGGCACTGCAGTATTATAGTGTGTATTCTCTGTGGTATTGTAATCACAGGATGTACCTTCTGTATCTAAGCATGCACTTGTATCCTCCTTATTCCTGTTCATGATAAAGACATGCATTGCTAATCCTCAATGAAAGTAAAGTATTCTCTGCATACAACAAGCTTCCAAGCGCATGATTCAATAACCTGCTAACGCTGGGCATGTCCGAGAGCTCAGGGGATGCTTAGGGTAAAATTCCTATTTTTAAGTTAGGCTAATTCTTTTTATTATTAGAATCACTGAAATGTTTTCTCTTTCCTATATTCCTTATACTGTTTATTTTTTTTATACGCATTATGCATATGTATGTATGGGTATGTGTTGCAATGCAGATATTATGTTTTAAAGAAAGTTATGAACTCAGCATTGAAAAAAAAAGAAACAGATATTATGTTGTAAAGTTACCATTTGGAATGGAAATACAAAGGACTATTATTAAGAGCAGATGTCATTCCCCCCCCACTCTTCGCGCTCACTCCCAAACCACCCCTCCCTCCTAAATTCCTCAGTTGTAACAGGAAATCCGCCCCTCCCCCTCCTTCTCACTCGGATTTCCAAGAAAGCTTGTGTGTGACTCTTGGAAAGAAACTTGCAGAGCTGAGTGGACTTTTTATGCCTGTATCTGAACAGTGCACAAAAGACTTACACGTGGATGATGTGGGCAGCATGCCCAAACATGGACTTTAATTTCTTGTCCCTTGCTCCTAGACAGTCCCTACCATTGTCTCAAATCAAGATGGCTCCTGGACTTTAGGAATATGTGCCATGTGCTACAGACGTCACAGGGAGGGGGAGGGTAACTGGGAGTAAAATGTATAATGTGAATCAATCAGCATGCATATGTTTTGTGATGTCATTTTACCAATAAAAAGAACTCCTGTTGGTCTGAGAAGCTGGAAGAGGTGAGATGTGAATCTTTGTCTGGTCCACATATTTCACCTTATTAATTTGAATCAAACGGCAGAATGGGTTAGCCCTGAGGTTGGATCAGGGGTCAAATTGCTATCACTGGGAACCCAGAGGATTGTGGGAGTTTGAATTAAAGGGACATGCACTTGACTGTGGATTAAGGGGCACTCCGCCACAGAAGGATGAGCAGTAGTCCAATGCAAACACGCACGATTTTTCTGATTCTGAGAATCCGATTTACCTTACATTGGGCCAGATTCATAGAAAACTCCGGCGGCGTAACGTATCGTCTGTACATTACACCGCCGCAAGTTTTCAGCGCAAGTGCCTGATTCACCAAGCACTTGCGTGTAAACTTACGGCGGTGTAACATAAAGGCGTCCGGCGCAAGCCCGCCTATTTCAAATGGGGCGTGTACCATTTAAATTAGGCACGCTCCCGCGCCGGACGTACTGCGCATGCTCTGTTTTGAAATTCCCGCCGTGCTTTGCGCGAAGTGACATCATTTTTTTGAACGGCGACGTACGTAACGTACTTTCGTATTCCCGGACGTCTTACACAAAAAAAAAATTTGAAATTCGACGCGGGAACGACGGCCATACTTTAACATGGCTGATCTAATTTTAAGCCATGAAAAAGCAGCCGTAACTTTGCGACGGGAAAAAAATACTAGCGACGACGTAACGAACGCGCAAACCTTTGTGGATCGCCGTAAAAGCTCATTTGCATACCCGACGCTGGAAAACGACGCAAACTCCACCCAGCGGCGGCCGAAGTATTGCAGCCTAAGATCCGAAGGCGTACGAAGCCGTAAGTCTGTCGGATCTTAGCCAAAAGCCGTCGTATCTTGTTTGTGAATCACAAATTAAGATACGACGCGGCAAATTTGAAAATACGCCGGCGTATTTCTTCTGTGAATCTGGCCCATTGTTTTTAAAAAAAATAGGAAAATATCGTTATAAGTTTCTAAACGTCACTAGCTTAAAGGGGTTGTAAAGGTAAATGTTTTTTCACCTTAATGCATCCTTTGCATTAAGGTGAAAAAACATCCGTCAATACCGCCCCCCCCGATCCCCCGTTTTACTTACCTCACCCCTCGAAAGTCCCGGGCACGCGTCCCGTGATCCTCTTCGGTTCCCAGCCTGGCCGTTGATTGGCTAGGCTCGACGGATTGATAGCAGCGCAGCCAGTAGCTGGCGCTGCTGTCAATCACATCTGATGACGCGGCGCACTGGAGGGCGGGGCCGAGTGACACAGTCGGCGGCTATGCCCGCCGCTGTATGACGGGAGTGCGCCCGCAAAAGCTTTCCACCATGCTCGCTCGCTCGCATGAAGGTGGAAAGCTCTTGCGAGGAGGACCTGAGACAGCTATCGTCGAGGGACCCCAGAAGACCGGGTTGTTATTTTACAAAGGAAACATTTTTTTACTTTAGCGTTCCTTTAAAAACTTCTTAGACAAGATGTTTTGCTATGTTAGGAAAAAAAAAAAGGTTAACAGGTTGCTTACTGTGATGACAAATTGTTGTTGCTACAAGTGTATAATGATCCCGAAGTAGAGGATTGCATTTGATTTATTCATCAGTTTAATGTCAGTGTAATTTGCAATTAAGAAAAGCAAATAATCTTGTGTTATCAAAGCCCCGTCACCTCATATACATCTTAATGAGGCATTCTATATATATATATTTATATAAGTGCATCATTTCAAATCTGATTAGCTGTTCTTTTATATGGTGTGAACTGCATGGTAATTATTCATAAACAATACAGCGTTATATTTGATAATTTGCCTGCGGGGTAAATTAGAGTAGCAAGGCAATTAAAGGATTTGTGGCCTGAAATTATTTTTTGCTTAACCACTTAAGACCCGGACCAAAATGCAGGTAACGGACCCGGCCAGTTTTTGCGATTCGGCACTGCGTCGCTTTAACTGACAATTGCGCGGTCGTGCGACGTGGCTCCCAAACAAAATTGGAGTCCTTTTTTTCCCCACAAATAGAGCTTTCCTTTGGTGGTATTTGATCACCTCTGCGGTTATTATTTTTTGCGCTATAAACAAAAATAGAGCGCTAATTTTGAAAAAAATTCAATATTTTTTCCTTTTTGCTATAATAAATATCCCCCAAAAATATATAAAACATTTTTTTTTCCTCAGTTTAGGCCGATACGTATTCTTCTACCTACTTTTGGTAAAAAAAATCGCAATAAGCGTTTATCGATTGGTTTGCGCACAATTTATAGTGTTTACAAAATAGGGGATAGTTTTATTGCATTTTTATTAATATTTTTTTTTACTACTAATGGCGGCGATCAGCGATTTTTTTTTTTGTGACCGCAACATTATGGCGGACACATCGGACAATTTTGACACATTTTTGGGACAACTGTAATTTTCACAGCAAAAAATACTATAAAAATGCATTGTTTACTGTGAAAATGACAATTGCAGTTTTGGAGTTAACCACTAGGGGGAGCTGAAGGGGTTAAGTGTGACCTCATATAAGTTTCTAACTGTAGGGGGGCGGGGCTGAACGTGTGACGTCATTGATCGTGCTTCCCTATATCAGGGAACAGACGATCAATGACAGCGCCACAGTGAAGAACGGGGAAGGTGTGTTTACACACAGCTCTCCTCGTTCTTCAGCTCTGGGGACCGATCGCGGGACTCCAGCGGCGATCGTGTTCGCGGGTCCCGCGGCCATGGAGCTTAGGACCGGGTCGCGGGCGCCCGTGACCCGCGGCTGGGCACTTTAAGAGGACGTACAGGTACGTGCTTGTGCCCAGCCGTGCCATTCTGCCGACGTAAATGTGCAGGAGGCGGTCCTTAAGGGGTTAAAGCTAAACTTTCAGGCAGACAGCTAAATACTCCACTAAAACAAATACCTATGTAGTACCCCTCTGATACCCCTAAGGCAGGGTGGCACCTCCAGAGGTAGGGGCAGGCTAGCATTTCACCCCAGGGCTGGATTAATGGCTAAAAATGGAGGGACTGAGAAGGAATATTGGACACCAGGCACTTTTGTCTTTTTTTTTTTAATTTGCAGAATGGTTAGTAAGGTGAGGGGTTAGGGGTCAAAAGAAGAGGAATCCGCTGCTCCAGGTGTTTGCAATACCTTGATTGGAACCAGGTAGGAGTGCTAGCCCCAGCCCACCTTAATCATGATTAAGCACAGATCAGATGTGTGAAACGCGTCTACGTGACTAGTGATTAGTGTTTTTTAGGATGTAGATGCACTAGATGAAAAAAGTTTGCACTTCATTCATGACCTACCTACACTCGTTCAATAGTTGATGGGCCAGATCCATAAAGAAGTTACGTTGGCGTATCTATTGATACGCCGCATAACTTCTAGGATGCGCCGGCGTATCTTTTTTCTGTATCCAGAAAGCAAGATACGCCGGATTTTTGCTTGGATACGACTGACGTAAGTCTCTTACGCCGTCGTATCTTAGTTGCATATTTACGCTGGCCGCTAGGTGGCGCTTCCGTAGATTTACGCGTAGAATATGCAAATTAGGTAGATACACCGATTCACAAACGTTCGTGCGCCCGGCGTATCTATATGCGTCGTTTGCGTAAGGCGTCGAACCGGCGTAAAGTTACCCCTGCTATAGTGAGGCGTACACAATGTTAAGTATGGACGGCGGGACAGCGTCAAATTTTCCGTTGTTTACGTAAAACGTTCGCGAATAGGGCTTTGCGTAAGTTTCGTTCACGTCGTCTAGGCATTGAGCGGGCGTGATTTAATTTGAAAATCCGACGTGATACTGAGCATGCGCGCGCATGCGCCGTTCGAAAAAAGCGTCATTTACGCGGGGTCATGCTTAGTTTACATAAAACAAGCCCCCCTGTTCCTCATTTTGATTTAGGCGCGCTTACGCCGGCACATTTACGCTACGCCGCCGTAACTTTAGACGCAAGTGCTTTGTGAATACAGCACTTGCCTCTCTAAGTTGCGGCGGCGTAGCGTCACTACGATACGCTACGTCCGCTTATATTTACGCCTACCTACGTGAATCTGGGCCGATGTGTTTTACTACTTTTTCTTTCTCACTACGATATATTAATGATAGGAGACCTGCTTGGCAGCTTTCCCTCACGCTAGAAATTGTCAGACTGACAACATTTGTGGGCATGCCAATCATGACTTTACTTCCATGACATCAACCCCAAGAAATGAGACGATCGTGGGAAAGACTGTACCGGAAAATTAAAAATAGTTCAGATTAATCTCCGAGGACCTCCTAATTCCACCGATTAGCCCATGAATGTTAATAACTTGGATGCTCTTGTTTTTTTTTTTTTTTCACTGTTTTAACCGTCAAGTTATTCGTTCATCAACTTTCTATTATTATACTTTTCACCCCTTTGGATAAGTTTAAGCTAACATTGCACTTCTTTCTTGAACTTATTATAAAAGCAAACAAAGACAATTTTCTTATATCTTGGAAAAATAAAAGAAAGGTCATGGGAAAGCTGCATATGTGATAGCAAGCCATTTGGAAAGTTGGGTTTTTTAACTTTTGTTTATGGATTTTTTTTGCTGTTCTTGATGTTGTCGAGTTTCAGATGATTTTGTCTGTTTCTTTTGCCTTAGGACATAAAAGGAAAAACAAAACATAAGTTAAAGTTCTACAGAGCTTTGGTAGAGATAAGAGAATATGCTTCTGTTTCCTCATAATAAAGTCAAGCGTTATTAAAAAATCTGTTCTGCTAGGAAGATGGAGCACAGAAAATTATCCGTGGAAAACTATATGGTTTTTATCAGTTTTAAAGCTTATTTCTAAGATGTACAAATACTGGGCCAGATCCACAGTGACAGTACGCCGGCGTAGCTACTGATACGCCGGCGTACTTTCAAATTTCCCGCGTCATATCTTTAGTTTGAATCCTCAAACCAAGATACGACGGCATCTGGGTTTGATCCGACAGGTGTACGGCTTCGTACGCCTTCGGATCGTAGATGCAATACTTCGGCGTCCGCTGGGTGGAGTTTGCGTTGTTTTCCGCGTCGGGTATGCAAATTAGCTATTTCCGACGATCCACGAACGTACGCGCGGCCGTCGCATTCTCTAGTCGGCTTTTTCCGGCGTATAGTTAAAGCTGGTATTTTGCGGCGTATAGTTAGACTTGCCATGTTAAGTATGGCCGTCGTTCCCACGTCGAAATTTGAATTTTCATTCGGCGCGGGGACGCGCTTCATTTAAATGAAACCCGCCCCCTAATTGCCGATTTGAATTCCGCTGCCAGAGATAAACTACGCGCACTACGGCGCAAATTCTTTGAGGATTCAAAGCAGCCAAAAGTAAGTTACAGCGGCGTAGCGTATCTCACATACGCTGCGCTGATCTACTTCTATGTGGATCTGGCCCACTAGGCATAGTTACATAGGGCCAGATTCACAAAAGAGATACAACGGCGTATCTCTGTTTCTATCTATGCGACTGATTCATAGAATCAGTTACGCATAGATAGCCATAAGATCCGACAGGTGTAATTGTTTTACACTGTCGGATCTTAGGATGCAGTACCGCGGCCGCCGCTGGGGGGAGTTCGCGTCGTAAACCAGCGTCGGGTATGCAAATTAGGAGTTACGGCGGATCCACGGCGGTTTTTCGCGTTCGCTACGTCGCTGCTAGTCTAGTTTCCCGTCGCAAAGTTAGTCGTCGTTTTTGGTGCCCTAACTTTACACAGCACACGTATGTGCTGTATAAAGTATGGCCGTCGTTCCCGCGTCGAAATTTAAAAATGAACGTCGTTTGCGTAAGCCGTACGGGAATACGCTAGGCGCGTCGCCGTTCGAAAAAATGACGTCACTGCGCGCAAAGCACAACGGGAATTGCGAAACGGAGCATGCGCAGTAGGTCCGGCGCGGGAGCGCGCCTAATTTAAATGGCACACGCCCATTTAAACTACGCGGGCTTACGCTGGAGGCTGCCAGCGTAGTTTTCATCGCAAGTGCTTTGTGAATCAGGCACTTGCGATGAAAACTTGCGGCGGTGTAACATATCTATGATACGTAACGCCGCCGCGATTCTACGTGAATCTGGGCCATAGTTAGTTAGTCCATCTAGTTCAACCAAAAAAAATAAAAAATTAAATAGAAAGAATACAATCCCATATACACAATCCTATACCCACAGTTGATCCAGAGGTAGGCAAAAACCCCAGCAAAGCATGATCCAATGCGACAAAAAAAATTGTTTTGTTTCGATTAGTTATTTACATACGATATATACTCGAGTATAAGCCGACCCGACTATTAACCAAGGTCTCCAATTTTACCACAAAAAACTGGGAAAACGTATTGACTCGAGTATAAGCCTAGGGTGTCCATCTGCATGCCCCACTTTGCCTTACTGTGCCCATGACTAGACTGTAGTTTAACATGGGAGTCTATGGAAGGGGTTCCCGGGTTTGAAAAATCGGTGCTCCCCGGCCGTAGGTCTCCCAGACAACAAACTTTGCACACTTGTAAAGAAAGAGTGGGGCTATATGTGTGCCAAGTTTGGGGTCCAGGGGACCTATGGCCGGCTGGCACCGGGTCCCCAAATTCCGGGTGACTCGAGTATAAGCCAAAGGGGGGCATTTTCAGCACAAAAAAATGTGCTGAAAAACTCGGCTTATACTCGAGTATATACGGTACATTAATTTAGTTAAATACGTTTCCGGAATTAGTTTCTTTTTGTCGAATTTGAATAGATTTGAATTTTCCAAAATTAGTTCAATTTGACAGACATTGGAAAGTTTGAATCCATCCAAATTAGAATTCCATTCAAATTCAAATGTAAATTCAATTCTAAATCGAATTTATTTAAATCAAAATTCAAATTTAGAAAGACGGTTCTATTCTTTATATTCCATTTTATTCTACTTTTTTTTATTTAGTCTATTATTTTCTACTCTATTTGATTATTTTCTATTCTATTCAAATTTGAATTTAATCTATTCGAAATTTGAAGAATAGAAAAAAAAGAATAGCATAGAATAAAATAGAAAGAATAAAACCTTCTTCCGAAATTCTAATTTAGAATAAAATAAATTCAAATTCAAATAGAAAAGTATAGAATAGAATAGAATAGAAAAATAATAGAATAGAAAATAAAAGAATAGAATAGAATCCAAAAAACAATAGAATAGAACGAAAATAACCAATTAAAAAATAAAAATGTAATAGTAAAAAATAATAAAAAATAAAATAGTAAAAATAAAAACACATTCCACTGCCCAACTGCCACCAAACTTTGCCCTACTGACATAATGGGGCTCCTAAAAAAATGCAAAAAAATATATATAAAAAAAATGATAAATAATAATAAATAAATTGTAAAAAAAAAAAATGTAATTGTAAAAAATAATAAATAAATAGTAAAAATAAAAACTACTGACACTGTCCACTGCTCCACTGACACCAAACTCTGCCCTACTCACATAATGGGGCTCCTAATTTTTTTTTTACAAAAATTTAAAAAAATATTTATAAATAATAATAAAAAAATAAAAATGCAATTGTAAAAAAGAATAAAAAATTGTAAAAATAAAAACTACTGACACCGTCCACTGCCCCACTGACACCAAACTCTGCCCTACTGACACCGGCAGTATATACCGTATACACATGCATATGTGTTTGAGCTTTGGGGTGCACACCCTGAAACAATACGCTGCACACACCTATGGCAGGAGAACACACCATGATCAGTTCTCTAGCTATGCTGGGAACTCAGCCTACTTTCCTCCAAATAATCAGACTTGTCCTGACACCCCCCCCCCCCACTCTACAGCCATTCACTGGGAAGCTCTGCTGCGTCTCCTCTGCTGCTTCTCCTCCCCCAGCTCTTATGCAGCTGAGAACAGGGGTAATCACTTATAAAAAAAGAGAAAAAGGTATTTATAATTTTTTTTTGTATATCGATACACAAATGTTTTGCTTTCATTTATATTTTAAACTGAATGGGTTGTTTTACAATGTGATTGTTTAAAGCGAAGTTCCACCCATTTAAAAGTCAGCAGCTACAAAAAGCGTAGCTGCTGACTTTTAATAATTGGACACTCGCCTGTCTCTCAGTCCAGAGATGCGGGCGCCCGAAGCCTCGCTCCTCTCGCCCTCCTCTCCACGCCGCTGTGGCACCCAGCTGTGGCTTTGCACTGTGCATGCATGAGCCACGCTGTGCGCTGTGAATGGCCAGGCAATCTTCTGGGACCTGTGACGTGTCCCAGAAGATTGCAGAGAGTGGGGAGAGGTGAACTTTCGCTCTGTGCCACGGCGCCAGTAGAGGACGTGGGAGCTGGGTGCCTGTCAAAACTGGGTACTCGCTCCCCCCCAAAAAATGGCATGCCAAATTTGACATGTCAGGGGGTCACCAGTACTTAAAGGGTCACTAAAGGAAACTCTTTTTTTTCTTTAAAATAACAAACATGCTATACTTACCTCCACTGTGCAGTTCGTTTTGCACAGAGTGGCCCCCGATCCACGTCTTCTGGGGTCCCTCGGCGGCTGTCTCTGGTCCTCCCCGCAAGAACTCCACACATTCATGCGAGAGAGCTTGCATTGTGATGAGTCCTTGCGGACGCGCTCCCGTGATAGAGCGAGCGACCATAGCCATTCACTGTATCACTCGGCCCCGCCCCCTTGGCGCGCCGCGTCAGTGCAGGTGATTGACAGCCAATGGCTGTGCTGCTCTCAATCCATCCGCTCTAGCCAATCAGCGGCCAGGCTGAGCGGCGAAGAGGATCTCGGGACCGCGCACGGGACTTTCGAGGGGTCAGGTAAATAAAACGGGGGCTCAGGGGGGGGGGGGGGGCGGCATCATCAGATGTTTTTTCACCTTAATCCATAGATTGCATTAAGGTGACATTTTCTTTTCCTTTACAACTCCTTTAAAGCTCCATTTTTGGGTGGAACTCCGCTTTAAGCTTGATTTTTTCTGAGAATCTGGTTATTAGGAAGGGTTACAGCCACTTTAAGCCGTGTTAGAGTATAATGATCCTTTAAGGAACAAGTTGACTTTTTAATTTTACATTTTACACTTTATTTTAAATTGACCCTCTCGTCTCCGATTCTAGCGCTTTTTGGGGCATGGCTTTGCATGGAAAAACAATTCAGGGTTTGCACATCTCGAGGTCGCTGTGAGCTGCATTATGCATTCGGCAGCTTCAATCAGCTCAGAATGACTTCAGTAGTCATATTTTTACATATAATTAATCTTTTGTGTATAGATCCATGGCAACTACTGTAGTAACGTTTGCAGTAATTAAAAGGAGCGGACAGGACACAGCAAAGTAAATAATCATGAAAAAGGGGAAGGAAATGTTACTACATGTGTTTAGGAAAGTCGAGAATGAGGTTAAAAATTTGAAAAAATGCCAAAGTCCGCGGGCCAAATTCGACCCCCCAGGTCATTTCAGGTGGCCCTCGCAGGCAGGGCTTTTTTTCAGCCAGAACGTGGGGGAACGCTGTTCTGCCACCTCCGGCTCTCACCCTCCGCTCCCCACAGAAAACGACTGTGTTTACAAGGACAGCTTTCCACTTGTCGGCTCACTGATCCCTGCCTGCCCTGCATGCACTCATGATGGGGACAGATGCAGATCGATGATCTCCCTGCAGATGAGAGAGAGAGAGGCTGAGCCGCCTACACTGCCAGGGGGTACTAAAGCCCAGGTGGGTAGGTGAGCTGCGAGCAGGGGCGGACTGACCATTGGGACTCTCGGGCACTGCCCGAGGGCCCCATGCCACTAGGGGGCCCCATCAGGATTGCCAGGCTCAATAAAAACATCTGTCCCTGATATGTCCAAAACCGACATGCTTTTGATGTGAAAATCCTGAGATTTTAGCTGCCCTGCCTGTGCAATGCCTCCTGGCGTGGTGGCCATCTGTAAGCCCGGGGGCCCCATAATCTTCTATTGCCCGGGGGCCCCATGAGTTGTCAGACCACCCCTGGCTGCGAGGAAGCTTTTGTTGGTGGGGATGGGGGGAGAGATGAGGGAGATGTGTGCAGAGCACTGTGGGCGCATGGGCGCCGCCCCCTAAACAACGCTGCCGCCCTCCCTATCCATGCACCCAGGCCCCTTTCGGGGGGGTTGAAGCACCTGAATAGAGCCAGAGGCTCTAATAGGCTTCATAATAGGGTGGGCTCCGGAGACAGAGCATTAGGTATGGGCCCACCCAGTTGTGTCGCAACAGGGAATAAACATTCGCAACACTGATCCTCCTCCCAGCTAATCGGGATGCGTGTCTGATACCCGACACCCGATTGGCTGAAAGGACAGGTGATCTTATTGGACGCATAGGAGGAGGGAAGAAGACACACGGCAGAATAGAAGAGGACACAGGAGACGCTGCCAGATGCCCGCCACAGCCTGATGCCCACTGCAGCCTGATTCCCTGCCCAATGTGCCCGCCGATCCCTGCCATGCTACCCTCAGCTATGTGCCTGCCGATCTCCGATGCTGTGTGCCCACCGATCCCCTCAGTGCCCACCGATTCCTGCCACCAATGGGGTAACTACCGGTGGACTGGCAGACAGTGGGGGGGGTTTGAGGTGCCGCAGGGGGGTTGATGGTTGTTTGCCGCCCCCAAACAAAAAAACACCAGCCGTCACTGCAGAGGAAGGGGAGAGTGGTGCAGAAGTCAGAGCCGAGGAGGACAGGTAAAAGTGAGATTTCAAACAGCCTTTAAAAGAGAGCTGAATATTGTACCCTAAACCCTGCACTCTGTACACAGTGCACCCCTGAACTATGCACTGTGTACAAAGCGCACTCCTGGACACTACACTCTGCATATAACACACTCCTGAACGCTACACTCTGTATGTAACAGACTCCTGAACGCTACACTCTGTATGTAACAGACTCCTGAACTCTACACTCTGTATGTAACAGACTCCTGAACTCTACACTCTGTATGTAACAGACTCCTGAACGCTACACTCTGTATGTAACACACTCCTGAACTCTACACTCTATATGTAACAGACTCCTGAACGCTACACTCTGTATGTAACAGACTCCTGAACTCTACACTCTGTATGTAACAGACTCCTGAACGCTACACTCTGTATGTAACAGACTCCTGAACTCTACACTCTGTATGTAACAGACTCCTGAACTCTACACTCTGTATGTAACAGACTCCTGAACGCTACACTCTGTATGTAACACACTCCTGAACTCTACACTCTATATGTAACAGACTCCTGAATACTACACTCTGTATGTAACACACTCCTGAACTCTACACTCTGTATGTAACACACTCCTGAATTCTACATTCTGTATGTAACACACTCCTGAACTCTACACTCTGTATGTAGCACACTCCTGAATTCTACATTCTGTATGTAACACACTCCTGAACTCTACACTCTGTATGTAGCACACTCCTGAACTCTGCATACATCGTTTTACAGATACAACTGGCCCGATGCGGCACTCAAAGCAATTGAGTTTGACAGCCCTGCTTTAGAGGTTTTTTTTATGAACAATAATGTAAATGCTAAAAGGGACACCTTATTGGTTCAATTGGGATCCAATAAGGATCTTTTTTTTAATTGTTGGAAGGCACACGGTAGAAAATCCTGGGAAACATTATCTACCCCATGATATCATTGCCCTAAAGTTCCTTATTTGATTGGGGTCAGCGAATTTCTCTGGGACCACTTTAGTAGCTCATTCCAATCTGGGTGGATTGGGAATATCTGAAAACCCTCCATTGAGTCACTGCTGAAGTGTATTTGCTAGGATTTGCTTTTCAATACTGGTGACCATGTATACTGTATGTACAAGGGGCTGGTGTAAACACATTTTTAAAAAGATCAAGAGATGTTGAATAGATTCTATTCATTTTCAAGTATTGGATAGAGTGTATTATTGAATTTTATACTCTAACATAAATAAGTAGCCTAATGGATATGGACAGAAATGGGCTTTGATGGACAGGGAAAACTGATTGATGTAGACAGACGTTCACAGTGGGCAGCAGACAAACCTAGTTGAATTCCCTGGTAAAAATATGCATGACATGACATCTGCATGATACAATTTTCCCAACTATGTGGAAACAAGACTTCGTTTTCAGCAAGCCGCTATTCCAAAGAGGGTTGTGTATTGACTGAAGTGAAGACAGCTATTCAGCCTGGGAAATTCAAGTTACAGTGTTTAGGATTTTTTTTTTTAAATAAATTCTTTATTTTAACATTTCCATCAATATATCAATATATCCATCTTTGCAGCATAAAAGAACAGTGGTCTTACACAATGACAGTCCCCCCAAAAAAACATAGATGTTTTCAAAGGCATAATCAACCTTTGTAAAAATAAATAAATGAATAAATGCACCCATAAATAAAAAAGGGAAAAAATGCTTGATAAATATTTTTTTTGCATTTGAGCCTGCAAAGCATTACAACTGTAATTGCAACCTTTGGTTTCTGGAGATGGAGGAAGTAGTCAATGAACACAAATGTGGTGACCTCACATCACATGTGCTGTATTAGGATTTATGGCTGGGTTCACACGATTGTGAATTGGATGTGGATTCTCCGCATCCAATTTGCAATAGCAGGAGATTTTGACCGACACTCTATGGAGCTGGTTTACATATCTCCGCTGCAGCTCTGGTGCGAATTTGCACAGGAGCCCTGTGTGTCTTTTGGTTCATTTCACCTCTCTCTTCTATCCTGTCATCTGCTAGTATCCCTCTGATATCTCATGTTTCTAACCATCTCGCTACCATTTTTGGCCCAGGCCTTTCATTCAGACATAATTCTATGCTAATATTGATTGATTCTACTTTACTACTTTAGATGTCTGATAAAACATACTTATGTTCACAGCCTATACTTTTTATGGACCAATGAGGTCTTTACGGATACATTATTATTATTATTATTATTATTATACAGGATTTATATAGCGCCAACAGTTTGCGCAGCGCTTTACATCAGGGAAGACAGTACAGTCACAATACAATCAATACAGGAGGGATCAGAGGGCCCTGCTCGTCACTATACCTATACCATGCCTGCTCTCCGTTTGGCCCCTGGAGGGGGTCCCTTTCTGACTCCGTCCCCTCAGCTCCCGGGTGAGGCACCTGCTGCTGCCGTCTTGGGGCCGCACACTTGTAGCCATGGTCAAGCTCAGTGGTGAGTATGGGGACCCACAACCCCTCCTGCCCTGTGCCTTTACAACTAATACTGTGCCAGATTGCCAAACATATATACTTTTTCATCCTAGGTACAGTGTTACATACCCCTGAAGAGCGAGCTGGATCTTGTGAAACTAGGCAAGTCGGGTAGTACGATGCCCGTGTACTCTGTCCACTATTTGTGTACTAATATTTATTGTTTATGTATCGTTTCAATTGGCAATTGTTGGTGTTATCTATGTATGTAACAATTTTACTTTACGCATGTAAACAATTTTACTTGAATAAATTATATACTATACAATTACTGTTATCTTTACTGGCGGAAACGTTACCCACTTCATTTAAAGTCCCGGGACGAATCCTTTTGTTTTGGTCCATTTCAGTTCCGAATTCAGCCAAAAATTCTGTCTGAAATTGGACCTGAAACGATAAACGGGGATGCACCGGACCCCTGCTGTGAGCCGCATGCGAAGATAGTGTGAACCCAGCCTGATGCCTCGTACACACGACCATTTTTCCCATTGGGAAAACTGCCATGACAGCATTTGGCCGGGAAAACTAGCCGTGTGTATGCTCCATGGCAGTTTTCCCGACAGGAAAACCGCCGGGAATCGTGGCAGGAAAAATGAGAACATGTTCTCTTTTCTCCGGCCACTTTTCCCGGTGGTCTTTTTCCTGGGCAGTTTCCCTATGGGAAACACTGCGGTGGAGCATACACGCGGCCGGGATACCCGGCCAAAACTCTCACCGCAGTTTTCAAGACAGGATAACCTCTGGTGTGTACAGGGGGAAAGTTACCGAGCAGGTTCTCGGTTTTCCCCCCGGGATTCCCAGCGGACTTTTTGACCACCGGGAATCCCGATCGTGTGTACAGGGCATAAGGGTCCTTCTGCCATGGTGGCAGATGGAACTTGTAGTCTTCCAATCACAGAACCGTGTGAAAGGATCTTTTTAATGAATGACTCTGTAGGTGGCTTCACCCAGATCGCAATGCCAAATTTTAAAAATACAGAATGTGACGGGCAGAATAACTCAGAGATTTAGTTATGGGGAGTGGTATGAGGATGGGGGATTGTGGAATGTGACCATGTTTCATGTTACACCCTAAATATGAATGTAGCAAAATGTATTGCAAAGTGCAATGCTTGCACATGATTGGATGATGGGGGTCAGCAGAGCTTTACCTCATTCACTCAAATGTCCTTGTAGGGTGAACAACCTATTTGGGGCACAAAAGCGCAGGGGCTCCAGAGCTGTTTGGTTAGGCAATGATTTATGCAAGTAGCAATAGCAGTCGTCAAACAAATTTGTATACGTTGAATGTGTATATAGTTTGGGAACCTCCTCTATGATTCCCATGAAATCAATTAGTATTCTCTATCTACCCTTTCTCAACTTTTTTAACATGGAAGAACCTCTAAAATAACTTTCTGGTATCAGGCAAACCCTGCTCTTCATTACTATATCTACAGACAAGGCTTCTGATAAGCGTGTATCACTGGTCCTCCTGTACGGGGCCCAGGTCCCATCAGTTTACAGCAGGGGGGCCCGGGCAACAGGAGGAATTGGATCATGGACAAGAGAGGGTGACCGGTGTGGTGGGAGGGGAAATTACAGGAACTGATCCCCTGTATGACTCTCCTGGAGCAAATGAATGCCGGTTTCATCTTCTCTCCCTCTCACCAGCTTTCAGCTACTGCAGGGGGGAACTACTGGGAATCTGTTCTAGTAAATGCCCCCCTGCAGCATCCATCACCCCTCTTATAGATAATCTTCTTACTCTTGCTGCAGGACCCCACCTATGTGACCCTCCATCAGCACTGATGGCTTCTTTACCTCTCCCTAATTCCAGTTGCTGCAGGGTATGGTGGATTGCTTCAGGATGGGGAGCGGGTAAGTTAGGCTGTTCAGGGGCCCCATGATTTCTAACAGCAGCTTTGTCTACAGATCACCATACATTAGTGAGATGGCCACTGAAAAGAATGTTTCTTACATTTGTCATTCCTTACATTTAGCGATAGCTTAAAGATCATTGGTTTCCAGGAGAACTTGTCTGAGAGGCAGGAATTTCTCCTTGCTCAAGGAATCCAAGGCAACCTCTGGAGGAACCTTGGTTAAAAAAGACTGATCAAGAGGATTGACCTTGGAGATGCATTCCTGTACTAGGGGTCACTCTATACCTAGAAATGGCTTGGTCTTGGAATTTGGTTATGAGATGTGAAGGTGGAATCAGCCTGAACTGGTCTTCCCTTTTAGAAGAAATTATATGACCACATTAGGAAGAGCCATTTGGTCATGCCAACAGCTACTGTATAGCAGAGCTTTGTCCAAACATATATTTCTGGTTTTTATATCATATTCAAATTTAAGGCAACTGGGTGGGTAGGAATGTGCAAAGAGTTAGGCCCAGAGAAAGAGAAGAGAAGTGTGGACGCAGGTCCGGCATAACTGAGTTAATAGGGGTTTGGCGTAGGAGGGATTTTTCTGTAAAGTAAAGAAGAATCAACCATGGACAACTGAACAGTCTCATGAGTCACATGGGCAGGCTGTAGAGGTCTCCCATCAAGAGCCTCAATGGCAAGTGGAGTGTCACACAGCTGCAGCTGAATCGAGTGCTACGATACAAAGGCAGCCTTGAGACTCTCAAAGGCCTTAATGGACTCCGAGACCAATTCTGTGGGTTACCGTCCTTTCTGATCATATCAGTGAGGGGCTTGACCAGAGATGAGAAGTTACGAATAAACTTTTAATAATAGTTGGCAAAGCCAAGAAAATGCTGCCGACTCACGGGTCGGGGCCACTGTAGGACTGTTGAAAGTTTCTCTGGGTCCATCAAAAAACCAACAGTGGAAATTACATAACCCAGGAAGTTAACCTGTTCACGATGGAATTCGCACTTCTCCAATTTACAATAGAGATTGTTCTCTGTTAGTTTCTGAAGCACACGACAAACATCTGTGTGGTGGCTCTCCTGGGACATGGAAAATATAAGGATATCGTCAAGATAAACCACCACACATAACTGCAACAAATCTCAGAGGACTTTGTTAATAAATTCCTGGAAAACTGCCGGTGCGTTACAAAGGCCAAATGGCATTGCGAGGTATTCATAATGGTCTGTTCTGGCATTAAACACAGTTTTCCACTCATCGCCCTCCTTATTCCTCACGAGATTGTTTGTTTGTATGCCCCTCTCAAATTAAGCTTTGTAAAAAACGTTGCTCCCTTGAGGCGGTCAAATAACTCCGTAATCAACGGAATCGGATAAGCATTCTTAATCGTGAAATGATTCAGACCCCTTTAATCAATACAAGATCTCAGTTCACCACTCTTCTTCTTTACAAAGAAAAAACCAGCACCAGCAGAAGATTTGCAGATGAAACCTTGAGAAAGTGTGTTTGCAACATACTCTTCCATGGCCTTCGCCTACTGTCAGAAACCATGAATCAGACCGAGACAGAAGTACAGTTAAATCACACTTGTTTAATAATAAAAGTAAATAGAACAAATGTAGTCAAAACATAGCCAAAGTTCGGTACCCGGAACGGATAGTCAGACATTCCAGAAAGTCAGGGATCAGCATAATGGAACAGCAAGCAGGATCTGGAGCCAGAAGGAATGTCAGCCAAGCAAGTCTTTAACAGGAACGCAGGAGATAGTCTTAGTGATGTTGACCAAGGCGAAGGCAGAGATCATGTGGGCTGGATGGCTTAAGTAAGCAGGACTGATGAGCAGGATATCATCAACAGGTGAGTCACTGTGGAGAGATAGGAGCTGGCAATTAGCCGACAGCTGAGCAGCCAGCTTAGGGAAGGAAGGGCTGAGCCCAGCCCTGACACCTACCAGATTGGTGGGTAAAGAAGGTACAGATGGGGCTTCGCGGATGGTCAGTAGGAGGATTCCAGGAAGTCTACTGTCGAAAGAGAGCTGGTGTTGGGAAAACTTACCACCCTCCCTTCCTTCTTTAGTTTTGTGGATGGTTTTGCATTCTATTGGGGACAGTTACAGGTTTGATGTGGATATATTATAGCAGCTGAAGGGGTACAGGGTCCTTGATGGAGGTTAATTTGGGCAAAATGTACATAATGTACAAAAAAAATTAATAAAGGGATGCTATGACCACTAAATTCCAATTTGTATCATGTGAGGTTACTTTGGTATAGATAAAAAGGCAGAGTGGTGGTTGAACAGTATTGGAGGCAAATCATCTTTAACACCCTAGTCATTTTATTTATTTCATTTTAATAGCACCATGTATTTTATTTATTTCATTTTATTATCACCATTGGGGGTTTGTTACAGTATGTTATTGTTTCATTTCAGTCCACTGGATAGGAGTACCATTGTTATTTAGAGGATAGCCGTAACAGGGGACCCAAACATTGTAAAATATTGTTTTTTTTCCTTGGATATCCATATTATTAAATGGCAGACATGTCATGAGTTTAGAAACCTTGACTCCCTAAAGCCTTCACAATGTATCCATACATTACTGTGGACACGGTGCATTCCAGCTATTCTCCAGTCACATCAAGGCTAGATACAATTATACAGCCCAGTAATTATATTGCCAAAGCCTGCACACAAAACCATAAAGTCACACAAGCAATCAGAATATAGAACATAATAACCTTGATTTCCATGAAATGCAGGTTAAAAATAACCCTTTGTAACATACAGATGGGTGTATTAATTGGAAAAAACAATGTTAATTCAAGATCTGAACCTTCTTGATCCCTCTCTCATTGTGAAAATCTCAGGGTGGTCATAAAATGTAAAGCCAAATATAAAAAGGATTGTGCTTGTTATCTTGAAAGTTACAAATCCCAAGACACGGCTGTGTAAGGAAAATAACCGAAAATTGGTCAGGAAATAAAAAATGTTACAGATTTTGCTTCTCAGTAGGGTTCAATTTCTATGGAACAATTGCATTTCTTTCCTAGCAAAGCCTCCTTATACATTGAAGTATAGCTTTACTATAAACAGGATGGAGGTTATGCTGTGGCTGTATGGATAGAGGCTGTGTACTGAATTCTATTGGTTTAATCAATAAAAAAGCTTCATGGCAACTGTGTTTAGAGCTGATATCTCAGTTGTATGTGGCAGCTGGCAGGTTGATTGGCATGCTGTCTTCTTTTATGTCTTGGGGACACCAGCAGAGAGCTAGCTCCACCAGGATTTTTAGTGTTACCCAAGTATTGTGGCTGTCTTACTACCTTGGTAGATTATCTAAAAAATAGCAAATGATTGGGAAATCTAGCTAAAACAGGGGCCGCACGGTGGCTTAGTGGTTAGCACTTCTGCCCTAAAGCACTGGGGACAAGGCTGGTTAAGGTTTGAATCCCAACAATGATATTATCTGCATGGTTGCATGTTCTCCCTGTACTTGTGTCGGTTTTGTTCCTGTCTAAAGACTGACTATGTATGTATGTGAACCTAAAAAGATCTCGCGCCCAAGAAATACTAAGTTAAAGTGACTAAAATGTGTTGATTAATAATTCCTTTGAATTTGGCTGCTGCATATATAATCAAAACATTGAGTACAAAACATAATTTCATAGATAAACTGTGCTGCCCCAAACCTTCATAGACAAAATATAAAGCATGGTCATAACAGACATGCTATAGCAATACAAAATATTGGTTAAAGCGTAACTCCACTTTTGTTGAGAAAAAAATAAATTCTCCTCTGGGTGATCTATGAACATTCAGGGCCGGTGCTACCACTAGGCAAACTAGGCATCCGCCTAGGGTGCACTGCTGCCTAGGGGCGTCTGAACACTGGTTTCCCTCCGCGTATGCGGAATGTAACTAACTCAGTCCCAGGCAGCTGCTCCGTCCGACCGGTGGTGTAATTAGAGGCGCATTGCAGAACTGAAACCAGCACTGGAGGAAGCTGATGCTTCCTGTATAGCGCTGCCTCCTGTCACATGGGTAGAGTAAAGGGGGTGGAGTCCGGGGTGAAACCAATGGGGGCAGTAAAATTGGGTTTTGCCTAGGGTGTCAAAAATCATTGCACCAGCCCTGTGTACATTGCAAGGATTACAACAACATTTGTTGCAGATTGCTACCTTTTGTTATTCTGAAGCAATCCCTGTGTGTTCCTCTGAGCCTCAGTGATGCCTGGGTCTAATGGGAGTGGTTTCATAATTATCTATCATGTGTGCACCTGCAGGGCACTAATATAAATCTGCTGGGTCTGCATCCCTTTAGACGTGTTTCTAGTGTCTCACCAAAAATCACATTTTGGTTGCAGGGGATGCCTGAAATCTGACCTGTATCTTAGGCAGACTTCTGGGAAAATCAGTGAACCAATCACACAAGCAGGAAATTATGTTTCTGGGGAGTGGTCCGTAAACACTCTGGGGCAGATCCACAGAGAGAGTACGCCGGCGTATCTACTGATACGCCGGCGTACTTTCAAATTTCCCGCGTCGTATCTTTGTTTTGAATCCTCAAAACAAGATACGACAGCATCTGGGTTAGATCCGACAGGCGTACGTCTTCGTACGCCTTCGGATCTAAGATGCAATTCTTCGGCGTCCGCTGGGTGGCGTTCCTGTCGTTTTCCGCGTCGAGTATGCAAATTAGCTACCATATTTTAGGACGATCCACGAACGTACGAGCGGCCGTCGCATTCTTTTACGTCGTCTCTAGTCGGCTTTTTCTGGCGTATAGTTAAAGCTGCTGTTTCGTGGCGTATAGTTAGATCTGCTATGTTAAGTATGGCCGTCGTTCCCGCGTTTAATTCGAATTTTTTTTTCCGCTTGCGTAAGTCGTCCGTGAATCGCGGGATGGACGTAAGTTACATCCAAGTCAAAACAATGACGTCCTTGCGATGTCATTTCGCGCAATGCACGGCTGGAAATTTAGGGACGGCGCATGCGCAGTTCGTTCGGCGCGGGATGCGCTTCATTTAAATGAAACACGCCCCCTACCCGCCCAATTTTAATTCCGCGAAATCTTTATGGATTCGAACCAAAGCCAGGTAAGGCGTAGCGTATCTCAGATACGATGCGCTGGGGCAGATCTTTGTGGATCTGCCCCTCTGTGTACAGAACAACTCCATGTAGCCATATTGCAATGCAATCTCAGAAAATTACAGCGGCTTTATTATAATGTGACTTGTGTCGCAATTTTATATGCTATATTATTTTATTTTTTTTCCCACAAAAGTGGAGTTACCCTTTAAGTAATCAATAAAAAAAACATATAATACTAAGTAAAAAGTCCCAAATAAATAGGTGCTCATGAAGATGTAAACAAAACTGGTGCTCAACTTCTCAGTCCCACCAGTGTTCCCATTCAGACAGACACTCACCACAAGTTGTTGACCTACTAGAGCTTGTGAGGTCAGTAGAGCTTGTGTTTGGGGATATACCCCGAAGTCTCCAATGGCTTTTTCCTATGGGCCCTTCTCAGATGGTGTACTGTCATGCATGCAAATAAAACAACCAGCGAGGATCCCATAGTGTAAAATGACGCGTACACACGGTCGGAAATTGCGACAAGGAAAATTAGATGTGAGCTTTTGGTCGGAAATTTCGACTGTGTGTAGGCTCCATCGGAGATTTCCGACAGCAGACATTTGAGAGCTGGTTCTCAATTTTTCCAACAAGAAAAGTTCTTGTCGGAAATTCCGATCGTCTGTATGCAATTCTGACGCACAAAAAACATGCATGCTCGGAATCAATTTGACGCATGCTCGGAGTCTTAGAACTTCATTTTTCTCGGCTCGTGTTGTATGTCACTGCGTTCTTGACGGTCAGAATTTTAGACAACATTTGTGTGATCGTGTGTATGCAAGACAGGTTTGAGTCAAAATTCCGTTGGAAAAAAAATCCACGGTTTTCTTGTTGATATTTCCGATCGGGTGTACGTGGCAAAACTGTTTGATTTTATTAAAACACAGAAATATTGTAAAAAATTACATTTGTAGGTGTCTATAAGTACCGGAACTGGGTTGGTATGGCTTGCATAGGGAGGAAAAAATGGCTGTGCATGTATGAAAACCAACAAGTGCTCCAACAGGAGGATATGATGTCACCTGTTCAGCACGTAGACCACACCTTGACCGGTTTCATTGGCTGTCCGGCGACATCATATCCTCCTGTTGGAGCGCATGCTTGGCAGATTAAGAATTCTGGCCCAGATTCTCAAAGGGCTTACGACGGCGCAACGCTATTTGCGCCGTCGTAAGTCCTAATCTGGGCCGTCGTATCTATGCGACTGATTCTTAGAATCAGTTACGCATAGATATCCATTAGATCTGACAGGCGTAAGGCTCTTACGCTGTCAGATCTTAAATGCAATTTTTTTTCCGCCGCTAGGTGTCGCCTCCGTCGTTTTCCCCGTCGTCTATGCAAATGAGCTATTTACGCGAAATTCCCGAACGTACGCGCGGTCGACGCAGTGAAGTTACGATGTTTCGGTATCTTTTGCGACGCGTAAAGTTGCCCCTGCTATATGAGGGGCAACCAATGTTAAGTATGGCCGTCGTTTAAAAATGTACGTTGTTTGCGTAAGTCGTCCGTGAATGGCGCTGGATGCCATTTCCGTTAACGTCGAAACCAATGACGTCCTTGCGACGTCATTTAGCGCAATGCACGTCTGGAAAATTTAGGGACAACGCATGCGCAGTACGATCGGCGCGGGAACGCGCCTTATTTAAATGATCCACGCCCCCTACCCGGATCATTTGAATTAGGCGGGCTTGTGCCGGAGGATTTACGCTACGCCGCCGCAACTTTACAGGCAAGTGCTTTGTGAATCAAGCATTTGCCCGTAAAACTTGCGGCGGCGTAACGTAAATGAGATACGTTACACCGCCGCTGTATTACGCCCATCTACGAGAATCTGGGCCCAAGTATATTTTATGTTGTCTATTACAGTGTTTCTCATCCAAGGTGATGTGGTACACTGGGGTGCCGTTTGAGTTCCCCCAGGGTGTCGCAAGCACCGGGACCCAGCTTGCCCTGGATTAGCATTATGAGATGCCATGGTGCTGATGGGTTAGCGCCAGCATCATAACAACTAATGATGCTCTAGGTCCATTATGCAAGCTGTCATTCATTGCTATAATGATGGTGGCCAGCTTACACCCACCATGTCAATGCATGACTCTGATTCAAGGCATCTGCATGCAGAGCCGTCCCCAGTATTCAGGATAAGGCAGAAATGTGCTTGCACCTCATCTCCTCCACCTTCTGCCCCCTGCCACGTTGCTGGAGGGGAAAGTAGTGCTCTGATGTGGAGAGGTAACTGTGTGATTGAGGGTTCTGTGATGGGAGGGGTCTGTGTGATGGGGGTGGGCACTATGATGGGAGAACTAGTGATTGAGGGGCTCTAGAATGGGGGACTCTGATGTAATGGAGGACTTTGTCCTCATGTGGAGGCTCTGATGTCATATGATGGGAGGTCTCTGATGAATATGGGTGACTCTGATATGAAGAGGGGGACTATGATTTGATTGGAGGACTTCTGCTGTGATGGGGGGCTTCTGATGTAAAGGGGGAATCTAATGTAAAGAGGGGGTTCTTATGTGATGTGGGGAGCACTAATGTGAGGGGGGAACCCCATCCCAAGTTATTTTAAAGCATCACTTAGAGCACTTTCACACTGAGCCACGGGCAACGTTAGCGGTAAAACGCCGTTGGTATTAGCGGTGCTTTACTGCTGTTTTAGTGACGTTATTCGGCTGCTAGCAGGGCACTTTTAACCCCCGATAGAGAGCAGCCGGCTGCAGTACAAAGGAGAGGCACGGTGGAGGACGCTCTCCCTTCTCTCTTCCTACCCCATTTTTTGCACACTGGACGACTCTAATTACTATTGTCCCCTTTGGACGAATTGCTGGGCAGACTCTGCTACCTCTTACATCGTCCAGTCAGTGCATGTGATCCATATTCTACTATTTGGGTTACGATACCCATTGTATTGGAGGGATTCTGTTCCCCACCATGTCCCCCCCCCCCTTGCTTACCAGCAGACCTGCCTGATTTAACCTTTTACCGCCTCGTTTAACAAGCACTAAGAAACCCAATTGGCTGTCTGGGTCAGCGCCACATTTTTAGACATAGCCTCAAATGGTGATATTCAGGCTTGTGTTCATGGATTCAACACAACCTGGTTATTTCCATGCTCCTGATGAAGCCCCTTTACGCGAAACATGTTGAGAAAAGCAAGAACTAATACCCTGCATATTGGACCCACTCTCAAGAACAAAACCCTTATTTTCTCTACTCATTTTTTATGATTTGATGTTTATGCATCTTTATGGTGTGAATGCATTTGAATTTGTATAAGGTCTTGGTTGGAATATTGGAATACACGTTGGGTTCCTATGCTAATGTAATACTGTACTACTAGTCTAGATACTTTTTATATACTTACCTTTATAATAAATATCTATAGATTTTTATATTCGTTACCCGTGTGCCGCCAAAAGTAAAAAAAATTCTAGTTTCCATTAGTTTCCATTGTCCATTATATTGGGACGTTGGCACATATATACTGATGCATCCACAGTAATTAGTCACCCTGTGATGATGCACAATTAATCAAGGTCCATTTCAAAAAATGGGACAGGAAGTGAAGGGAAATCTCCCCAATGGGACACAGAGGGCAAAAAATAAATCTGACAGGGGTTATAACTAGGGTTGTCCCGATACCGATACTAGTATCGGTATCGGGACCGATACCAAGCATTTTCCCGAGTACTTGTACTCGGTCAAATGCTCCCGATGCTTCATCCTACTTGTACTCGGTCAAATGCTCCCGATGCTTCACCCGATACTTGTACTGTTGGCGGTGATCAGTGCGTGGGGAAGTTACAAGCACCGATCACCGCTGATTTTAAAGCAGCTGAAAGCCGCCGTGTATCCGTGTATGCCGCCGTGTATCCCGTGTATGCCGCCGTGTATCCAGTGTATGCCGCCGTGTATCTCGCCGTGTTTCTCTCCCCTTCCGTGCTCCTCCTCCACCCCCTGGAAATGTCAGGATGGAGAGCGGGGTAGGAGACGGTAAATCCGGCTCCTTACTGCTCCGAATGGACAGAGTCAGTGATCACTGACTCTGTCCATTCACATAACTGAAACATTGTAACCTGTGTTTACAAATGTTTCAGTTTATGAATGAAGAGAAGACGCTGTCTTCTCTCCTTTCATTTTCAGCGCAGCTGATGCTGCTGAGAAAGGGACTGGGGAACATGTCTCAAAGGGAAGATGTCAGAGATACCTCACCAAAGCCCCCCCAACAGGGCTGAAAAAATAAATAAAAAAATAAAGAATAAAAAAACAAAAGAATAAAAAAAATGATTGTAGAAAATAAAAAAATTAAAGAAAAAACACACTGACACGGTCCACCCCCCCCCCCTTTAAAAAAAAGAAAGCATTATAAATAAAAAAAAATGTAAAAAATTAAAAACAAATTGTTAAAGATAAAAAAAAAAAAAACATACTGACACATGCATATGTGTCAGTATGTTTTTTTTTTTTATCTTTAACAATTTGTTTTTAATTTTTTACATTTTTTTTATTTATAATGCTTTCTATAATGTCACATGAGATTAAAAAAAAGTATCGGTATTTGGTATCGGCGAGTACTTGAAAAAAAGTATCGGTACTTGTACTCGGTCTTAAAAAAGTGGTATCGGGACAACCCTAGTTATAACCCTCCATTGCTCTATCCAAAAATGAAAAAAATAAATAAAATGTTTTGCCTTTTGGCTTTACTTTAATCAAGGTTGTGTGCATTGTCCCAGGCTCAGTTTTCCCATTGATAAGATAGATAGATAACATTTATGTTTTTTTTATATTTTACACTGGGGGGCTTCAACTGAAGAAAAAGGTTGAGAAACGCTGGTCCAGTATTTGCTAGAAAAATGCGCTAATTACATTTTTGTGGCATGAAATATAGCAAGAGTGTGAAATGTTTCTGTTATCTACAAATGCTTTCACAGAAGCATGCAATATCTCAAGAATTCAGAGTATCATAATGAAGAATGCTGCCTGAGAGGACTTTGCAATGTTTACATAGAATCACCCTCACTGATAGTATTAGTCAGAATCAGGAAATGATCTAATGAGATGTCTTTTTCTGTTGTTAATTTCCCAACATGAATGATGAGGATTGCTTGCTTCTTCATTTTCCGTATTCTACAATAAAGAATATTGCTGATGGTTTACAACTAGAGATGGATTATGGTAGAATGGAACCATAGGATAAGGTGACCAGATTTGTAAATGAAATCCGGGGACATATTATTTTTTTACTAGTAATGGCGGGAATTAGCAACTCTGCTCGTCGCCGCCACCGCCCGCCTCACATCCTGCCAAGTCTTACTCTCCGTGCCCCGGCTACTACTGGGTGGGGAGCGGAGGAAAATCACTTGCCAGGGAAGGCAAGGAGATAAGCAGGCAGGCGGCTGGCCGGGACTTGAGCCAAGGCAGAAGGACATGCGAGTGGAGATGAATGGACATGCACCCGAAGATATGTGATCCTGGGACAGCTCCCTCCATACATACATTAGGATGGAGACTATGTGTCGTCCGGTCGTCTCCTCCCCCCTATGGTCCACACTTGTGACTCCTTGTAAGCCCGGTTTGGTGGGTTCCCATCAAGCGTAACGGGGGTTTCTCTTGTTATGGGGGTCTTCGGATAATTTTACTTCTCAGCAACCATCTCTGATTACATGTTAATTCATTAACCCTTGAGTGAGTACAATTCCCCTGAAGAAGACCGTGACAGTTTAGGTCGAAACGCGTCGGGGTACTCATACGGAAACCACTTGAATTACGATGTAACATGTATTGTATTGTTGTTGATTTTTGCCACTGTTATTTTTATATTCATGTATAATCAGAGTGTACTATATGTATATTATCTACACTATTTCATAAATGCTCCAACCATGTTGTACATTTTATTGTAATTTAATGTTGAAACCAAGTAAAGATTTTAACTTCAATATCATCCAACCACTCTTATTTATTGAGAACATCATGCCGCTAAAAAACCCCACTGGGGGACCTTCCCATTTTTGTTTTTGCATTTTCAGGGTGCGCGGCACACGGACTCCACATATGCGTTTTTCCTTGTTGCGCCTTAAGATATTCCCTCCGCTCCGACCAGCACATGGTCATCATAAAGGGGCACAGATAATGGAAAAAAATTGCTAGTAGGAGCGGCGGAGCGGGGGTGTGTAATTCAGAATCCGGGGACAAAACCGGGGACAGACTTGGTCCAGGGACAGTGTCCTTAATCCAGGGCCTGTCCCCTGAAACCGGGGATGTCTGGTCACCCTACCATAGGAAGGTAGCAGTTTGGCCCCCAGAATTTCATACCTTGACACTGATAAGGATATAATAGTCACACAGAAGCCACTCCATGTGCATTGTCTGCATTTGCCCCATTAGAGATAATGGGGTTAATTTACTAAAGCTGGAGTGCAAAATCTGGTGCAACTCCAACCAATCAGGTTCCAGGTTTTTTGTCAAAGCTTAAAGTGATACTATAGGTTCATTTTTTTAATAACAAGCATTTCATACTTACCTCTACTGTGTCGTTTGTTTTGCACAGAGTGGCCTCGAACACCCTCTTCTGGGGTCCCACAGCGGCTCTCTCAGCTCCTCCCTGCATCAGATAATCCCCTCTGGGAAATCCCAAGGGAGTTTCCTTGCGGGCGCGCTCCCATGTCCAGCATTCAACGTCCATAGCTGCCGAATGCAGGACTCGGCACTGCCTCCATGGCACCCGCCTAGAACCCATGGAGAGAGCGACGGCGGGATCACGCCCACAGAAATTCGGGGGGTCAGTTAAGTAAAATAGGGGGTGTGGGGACTGGGGGGCCGGACGCTGCAAGGTGTTTTTTCACAGGATGCATTAAGGTGAAAAAACACGAAGGTGTACAACCCCAATGAAAATTCATTGAAAACGTCAACCTATGACGAATAGCGTCTGGGACGTGCACTCAGTGACGATACCGTGCTCATTTTGAATGAGGAAGGGCTTCTCGTTGACGGCCGGCACCCATTTTAAATGCTTTTATGATTCTGCTTTATTTTTTTTTTTTAAAGTGTAAATTTTATTGTACATGTTCATAGCATAACACAGCAGCTTAATACAGTACATATTTTCACATCTCATGGAACAGAAGGAATTTCAGATAAACTCAGCGTCATTATAGTACATCATGCACACAGTATCCGACAAGCATATCCATCGTACTCTTTTCCCTTTTTCCAGTAACATATCCCTATCAACATTAACAGGGAATAAACAAAAACAGATACCGACAAAGAAAGAAAAAAATAAAAAAAATAAATTAATAAGGGGGGGGAGGAAAGGGTTATTTCCCCTGTATCTCCTAGGACCGAGCTCTATCTAATCCGGCCTCCAACCGGTCAGCCAGTTCCCACTGTATGAATCTTGGCCTTCAAAACACACCATCATACCCTTTATACCTCTACATCTCCCGAGACCTTCTCAATCCATCCCGCCCACACCTTCTCAAACTTTTTTGGGCAGCCTCTAGCCGCGTATGTCAGCTTGTACATTGGCAGTGCATTATTCACCATTTTCAGCCAACCCTGCAGAGACGGGGGGGATGGTTTTCGCCAGTTAATGGCCAGAGCCTTTTTAGCGTAGCAGAACAATATTCTTAACAGTGTTTTCTTTGATACAGATAATTCCTCCTCCTCCAGGTCACCTAACAGGCACCTAGCCGGGGAATATATATTAGGTAGTTCCAAGTTAGCCTCCAGAAATGTCAACACTTCCTTCCAGAACCCCTCCACTCGAGGGCACTTCCAGACCATATGAAAGAAATCGCCCTCCGCCGCCTGGCAGCGGGGGCAATCGGGTGAGTCCCCTCTACCCATTTTGTGTAACCGTTTGGGAGTGTAATACACTCTATGTAAATAATTAAATTGTGTTATTTTGTCCCTAGCCGAGATCATCGAGGGTACCAGTGAGTCAAGGGCTTCAGACCATGATTCGTCAGTGAGCGAGGGTATGTCCGCTTGCCACTGCGCCCTAACCCTCTCCATTCTAGGAGAGGAGGACGTCAGCAGCATAAAATAGTACCTAGAGATCAGTTGGGAGGGATCCCCATCAGTAAGCAATTTCTCCATTTTGGAGGGGGAGAGCGCCACCACCCCCCCCCCCCCCGTATTGTGACGTTACGGCATGACGCAGCTGCAAGTATCGAAAAAAGAAAGTGTTAGGGAGCCCGTACTCCGTCTTCAGGTCTATAAAACTTCTAAATACCCCGTTCCTGAACAGTTGATGGGCATACTTGACCCCATACTTTGCCCAGCACGACCCATCCGGTACCTTGGCTATCTCTTTAAGTCGGGTGTTATGCCACAGGGGGGCGTTGGGGGAGACCTCTAGACTAGTACCCCCCACCCTAACGTTGCAGGCATGGAATATTTTATATGACATTCTCAGTATATCCCCTCCCTTCGCTGGGTATGGGCCATTTCTATAGAGAACATTAATCAGTCCTTCAAACGAGTGGACCATGGCCGCCTGAGTGGCCACCGATGCAATACATAAGTTCGGGAACCCCCACCAATGCACATGTGTTAACTGAGCTGCAAGGTAGTAACAGTGTAGATTCGGCATGGCCAGTCCTCCCTCCCTTATTGGCAGATAGAGCGTGTCCAGGGATACCCTTGCGGGCTTAAGGCCCCAGAGAAAGGAGGTTAACATCGTATTTATTTCTGTGAACCATCTTTTAGGGATATAGATTGGGGCATGCCAAAACAAATAAAGAAACCTAGGCAAATAAATCATTTTAACTATGTTAATTTTCCCTATGAGGCCCAACGGTAGTTTAGCCCATGCTCGTAAGCTTTCCTTCAGGCGTAACTTCATAGGGGTCAGATTATTACTCATATAAGCGCTGCATGGCAGCTGGACCTCCACTCCCAGATATCGGAATTTGGACACTACTTTAAGTGGGACATCTGGGGGTAACCTCAGGGTGTCATCAGAGTTGAAGGGAAACACAATAGATTTGTTCCAGTTCACCTTGAAACCTGAAAAATTCCCGAAGTCTGAAATTAAGTTTAGAGCGCTGGTCAGCGATCCCTCTGCTTCCGCCAGATAAAGAAGCATATCATCTGCGTAAAGGGATGTCTTTTCCTCCAGCTCATTAACCATACATCCCCTTACGTTCACATCTGCTCTTATCTGTGCAGCCAACGGCTCTATCACCAGAGCAAACAACAGGGGTGACAACAGGCACCCCTGCCGCGTGCCCCTGGCAATCGAGAACGAGTCCGTGATGACATTGTTAACTCTAAGCCTAGCCCGTGGGGCAGCATATAAGATTTGGACCCACTTCGTGAATCTAGGGCCGAACCCTAACCGCTCAAGGACTGCTATGAGATAAGACCATTCAATGGAATCAAACGCTTTATGTGTATCCAGAGATACCACCACCCTATTATCCGGCGTGGATCCCTCCGCTTGCAAAATAGTGAAAAGACGGCGCAGGTTAATTGCGGTCGACCTCTCAGGTATGAAACCTGTCTGGTCTTGGTGAATAATAGATGCAATCTTTGGATTCAAACGTTTAGCCAGTAATTTAGCAAGGATCTTAGCATCCACATTAATTAGCGATATTGGTCTGTAGGATTCGCAAGGATCATGGTCCTTGTGCGGCTTGGGAATCAACATTATAAGTGCCTCCCGCATGGACTCAGGAAGCACCCCCCCCCCCGATAGGCGTCCATATACATTTTGAGCAATTGAGGTGCCAGGCTATCAGCATACGTACTATACCACTCAGCCGGAAATCCATCCATTCCCGGAGTCTTATTCGAGTTCAGGGAATGTATGGCTGACACTACCTCCTCCACCGTAATGGGGAGGTCAAGCTCCGACGCCGCCTCCCCAGAGAGTTCCAGGAGGGGTATCGGCGCCAAGAATGCCTGTACCGCTTCCCCACCATAGTCTACCTTTGAGGTGTATAACTCTGAATAAAAATCTACAAATGCTTTAGCGATATCCTCTTGTGATGTGCAGAGCTGCATCCGGGCATTATATATACGAGGGATAGATGTTGGTGCTTGTTGCGAGTGGGCCAGGTAGGCCAGCAACCTGCTGTTTTTATCCCCAAATTCGAAGACACGTTGCGCTTGGTAAAGCAATTTTTTCTGCGTCTTTTCCACCAGCACCAAGTCTAACTGACGTATACTCTCTCTCCACTTCATATGTGTGTCAGGGGTAGGATTGTCTATGTATGCCACTTCGGCCTCTGTAGCCAACTGTTCTGACTCTCTAACTCTCCACTCCCTGTCAGATTGGAACCGCTTAACCTCCCCCTTAATTAATCCTCGAAGTGTGGCTTTGAACGCATCCCAGGTAACCCCTACCGGGGCCTCCCCCCTATTTTCCAACCAGAAATTATTAATGGACGTGGCAGTGGACCGTTCAAAGCACTCAGGGGGCTCAACCTCCATATTGTGTACCCCCGGGGCCTCTCCATATCCAAGGTGAGCATTAATGGAGAATGGTCCGAAATAGCCCTTGGAAAATACTGTACATCCACCACTCTCGGGAGAAGCGCCTTAGACACAAAGCACATATCTATTCTAGATAGGGTATTAAACGTGGCAGAGAAGCAAGAGTAGGTTCGAGCATCAGGGTGCTTCCACCTCCAGGCCTCCTCTAGGTCGTACTGTGTCACACATGCCTCCAAAGGGGAACTCCTCAATGCCGCCATCCCAAATCTATCCCTATCCGGGGACAAAACTGCGTTCAAGTCCCCCACTAGGATAATAGGACCCTCCGCCACCTGCAGCACCTCCTTCATCACAGCCTCCCAGACCTCCCCCGTAAACGGGGGTGGAATATACACTGCTACAAACGTGTAAGGTTGGTTATTAATAATCAACACTAGGATCACATATCTCCCAAAAGGGTCCAGTTTAACCGTTTTAGTTGTACACAGGAGGGACTTAGCAATGAGGACCGAGACCCCCCTGGCGTAAGAGGAGTATGTGGAGTGAAACGCTTTACCAATAAAGGCTCTATGTAGAGACAGTGTCTTGGAACCTACCAGATGGGATTCCTGCAAAAATATGACCTGCGGCTTATGCCTCATAATATATTTAAATACTAGGGACCGTTTAATTTTTGAGTTGAGTCCCCGTACGTTCCAAGATAGCAACTTAAGGGACTGCGTCATGGGTATTATGGGTAAATTGGTGCAGAGGGTTGTACATCTTGGAGTGAAGGATTCCCATTCCCCCTCCCACATACAAGCAAACAGTACCCTGCAGTGTCATCATCAAGCACAATACGTTAGGACAATAAGTGTGTCCAAGGCATGTAAATACAGTCCACATAATGATTCGAGAGCCCGCCAAGAGCCTTGTGGAGCCAGAGTCCTAATTCAATGGAGGCATGGGGGAAAAAAAACACAAAAACAAAAAAAACAAAAAATAGCCGGTTAAAAAAGAGAAAGAAAAAAAAAAAAACGAACTGTCCCAGGTCCACAACATAGGATTCCTGGATCCACACCCCCCACCCTGCCTGTAGCCCCGAACATCCCACAGGCTTTTCCCCCAAACAACATGTCACAAAAGGTCATCCCTAAAGGGGGGTCAGCTTCCCGCACCAGCCGGTTAGGAAAGTTTAGGGACAAGTACGTGGTGTCAAACAGAGCGTTAATCCGGGCCGTGGTTAGCTTAGGACTTACAGGAGTCTTCCAACAGTACTTGAAACATGGAGGATCCATGAGACCAGAGACGGTCAGTCAATAAATGGCAGTAATGGGGATGTTGAAAGCGTAGATTTGCAAATTATTACAGTCATTAGTACCTGGGGGGTCCCCCCCAGGTTCTCCAAATATGGTATCAAATAAGCAGCGAGGTACATATCTACCTTAACCGTGTCCCAAGGATTCCAACCAGCGATTTGCTTCCCTAGGGGACAGGAAGAACTGCGTCTGCCCCTTGTGTGCCACTCTAAGCTTGGCTGGGTAAAGCATACTGTACGGCAGGTTGTGTTCTCTCAGGCGTTGCTTCACGCTTTGAAATGCCGCTCGCTGTTTCTGCGTTGCCGCTGAGAAATCCGGGAAAATAGTTATACGGTTGCCATTAAACATTAGCTCAGGCATGTTGCGGGCCTTGCGCAGGATAACTTCCTTATCTCTAAAATATAGGAATCGAGCCAGCATGGGCCTAGGAAACCTGCCCGGCGGGGGCGCCCTCAGAGGGATCCTATGTGCTCTCTCAATGGCAAATAAGTGAGAAAAATCTGCTTTTCCAAAGATCTGCTTAAGCCAGGCTAACAGGAATTCCTCCGGATTCTTCCCCTCGGACCCCTCCGGGAAGCCAAGGAACCTGGGGTTATTCCTTCTCAGTCTGTCCTCAATGTCCCCCAACTTGGCCTCCTGGGACTTGTGGTCCGCCGCCATATCTCTCACCTGCACCACGAGGGGGTTAACCAGATCTTCCACCGATCCTATGCGCTGTTCAGCGTGTGTAACCCTCTGCCTGACCTTCTGCACATCATCCTTTAGTATAGCGAAGTCCACTCTGATAGCATCCACCTGGGAGGACAGGGCGGCATGGCAGCTTTTAATGGTGTCCATTATTTCCATCAGCGTCGGTTGTCCGGGCTGCGCGCCAGAGCCCCCCTCCTCCCCATCCGGGTGAGGAGATGCCGCAGGAGAAGCTAGAGGGTCGGGTAGACTCGGCCACTCATTATCCTCCTCGATTCCTCCACGGGCCGGGGGCACAGATAGAGCCCTGCGATCCGTGCGGGCGCCATTTTGGGACGCCACGTGAGAAAATTTTGTGAGCTTCCCCGCCGGGTTAGGGTCCATGCTGGACCCGTGTTTCACCATCCTCGGGATCCTGGGTCTCTCCCCCACTATTTCAGGCAATTTGGCAGGAGAATGTCCAAGTCTGGAGCCCTTCAGGATGAATCAGGATATGTCCACGGCCGGAGCTCTGAGAAGATGCGTCCTCACATCCCGGAAGTCGGCCACGCCCCCCCTTTATGATTCTGCTTAATTGTAAGTACAACCTTTTTTACTGAAATAAATACCCTCAAACAGTATCACGCTATGGCCTGTTTTTTGTTCTGGTGACCCACAGAACTTCTGAGTGAAGGGGCAGCTAGTTTTCTGTGGAGGATTGAGGATTCCCCTGGCAGCTGGTTCTTTCCTGTGGAGGATTGGATCTGGATTCCCCTGGACCCGCTGTTACCACTGTGCGGTTAACCTGTTTAAGGCTATTTACTCTATCAATCTGGTAAGGGGCTATCTATGTGGTGGCGGTTTCACTGATGATTTTGTCCTGCACTGCGGTGTTGTCAGTCTCCAGCTGAATACCATTTATCGCTACATTTATTACTTCACTAGCTGAATACCCGGCGTTGCCCGGTCTTCCTATCTTAACCTTTTGGGGAGGAAAATCATAGTAATATAAATATACCCATCTTTTATATAAGGGTGTAGGTAAGGGTTAATTTAACTGTCATATATTTTTATTTGGCATATAAGTAATATGTGTACCAGGTATTATTGAAATATCTCCAGGCGTACAGAAGTTATGTGGGAACATACATTTCCCATTGATTTGCATGGGACTTTAAACAAAAACCCCGACCCTCACAAATGGGGGTAGTTAAGGGATAAATTAACTATCCTATAGTTTAAGTGGACATATAAGTAACATGTGACCAAGTGTTATCGAAATATCTACAGCCGTTTGGAAGTTATGAAGTAACATGTATTTCCCATAGAGTTGAATGGGACTTTAAAGAAAAACCCCGACCATGGAAAATGTGGGTGGGTAAGGGTTAAACCACCTATCCTATGTTTGTTGCTGACATATAAGTAACATGTGTGCCAAGTTTCATGTTAATATCTTTAGCCGTTTGGACGTGATGCTGGAACATACATACATACATACATACACACACACGTTGAGTTTTATATATATATATAGATTATTATTGGGACAAGTTTTAGGACTGTTTCACTCTGATCAATTTATTTATTTTATTCCGGCATCACAGCTGGTTGTATTGAGTTTGCGCAGTTTTTTTCTTTTTTCTGGCTGGAGAAAGTAATGGCAGTTGCAGTTTTTTTTATGTCACACAATATTTGCACACTTATTTATCAAGCATATTTTTAGGATAAAAATACACTAAAATTTATTTTAGTACAAACATAATGGGGTTGATTTACTAAAACTGGAGAGTGCAAGATTTGGTGCAGCTCTGCATAGAAATCAATCAGCTGAAGTTAGAAACTGATTGGCTACCATGCACAGTTGCACCAGATTTTGTACTCTCCAGTTTTAGTAAATCAAACCCCAATACTATACTCAATTGTTTGGTAAAATATGAAAGGTGATGTTACGCAAAAAACATACCCAGCATGTCACACTTTAAAACTGCACATGCCCGTGGAATGGTGACAAACTACAGTATCTAAAATTCTGATGCTTTAAAAGTCTTTACAAGTTATCAGTAAACAAGCAGGGGGGGCGTATTCGGCACAGTATAAATTCTATATCATCATCATCATCATCGCTAGGTGCGTTCATCGCTCGAATGTTAATTAATTTCAAAGGTCACAATAAAATACTATAACACGGAGAATATTCCAACTCATGCAGTATGTAAGTGGACAGCTCAAGAAATTACAGTGGAACCATGGATTATAAGCATAACCCATTCCAGGAGAATGCTCGTAATCCAAAGTACTCGCATATCAAAGCAAGTTTCCCCATAGAAGTCAATGGAAACAAAAATAATTTATTCCGCATTGACTTCTATGGCATGCAATACCGCATGTGACCAGAGGTGGGGGGGGCACCGGAGAGCATCGGAAAGGCTCGGGGACAGCTCGGCTGAACTCGGAAAACCTCATAAAGGCTCGGGAACTGAGTATTTTCGAGTTTTTCTGAGTATTTTCGACCGGCTCCGGCACCCCCACGCCTCTGGCCAAATGCGGTATTGCACAACGCTGTGGCAAGCCAAGAATCCTGCTTGTTTTGCCAGACAACACTCGCACACCGAATCAGGATTTTAAAAAAAAATGCTCGTATTGAGAAACGCTCGTTAACTGCATTACTCGCAATCCCAGGTATACCAATTGACCAGTCATAGTCCATATAGTCCATAGTTGATATCAAAGATAAAGTCTATATAAAAGGTACACAGGGTATGAAGCACTTGCAGCTGCTTCCACGTCTCTCGATGTCCTCTCCCGCCCTCGATGACGCTTCAGCCAATCAGGTTACCGATAACCAGAATCGGTGAACCTGATTGGCTGAGACGGCCGTCAGTCTTATCCAAGGGACGCAGCCCCTGTACGTTCCGAGGATAAGACATCCGGGAGCCGAGCTGGCTATGATAGGCACTTCCGCACAGCCAACCAGCTGCCGTTATTCAGGTAACCGGCGCCCTATGTCCGGCCATCTGAAAAGACCAGCGGCAGCTGGCCACAATAACATACATTCGTGCAATGCATGAATGTATGTTATTTGCGAGAGCCAGGGGGGGCGGCGCTGCAGAACGACATTCTTAATGTCTTAAAGGGCCCATTTTTTTTTTAATGACTACAGGAGGGGGGGGGGGGCGGCGCCCGGGCCGCCACTGGGTTTAATACTGCACTTAGATGGTGCTTCCCCTCTTTTCTTTTTTTTTTCTCAGAATAAATTATTATTCTGGCCAATTGAATGAATGAACACTCAGGCGCTTGACTCTCCTAAACGCACCAAAACGCACCTAATTTACCCATTTACAAAAAAGAAGCGTTAAGGCCCGTACACACGATCTGACTTTTTTACAACAATTGTCCGACAGACCTGTTTTTGCAGACAATCCGACCGTGCGTACGCTCCATCGGACAAACGTTTTCTCAGACAAACTTTCCGGAAACAAATGTCCTTCGTCGGCTAATCCCATCGAGTGTACACAAGTCCAAAGTACAAACACGCATGCTCAGAACCAATGCTAAAGATCAGACAACAATACCAGAAGTTACCCAAAGGGTGGCAGTAAACAGCAGAAAAAACACGCAGTACGTCTATTATGTCACTACATTCGTGTTTGTTGGCTGAAAAATTCCTGCCGTGTGTATGCATACCAAGTTCGCGGCCAACGCCCATTCGGAAGCAAAATCCACGGAAAAGTCGGATGGAAGTCCGATCGTGTGTATGAGGCTTTAGGTGCATTTTTGACGCTGCTTTTCTCCTGCCAGAAGAAAGGTGTCTAGGAGAACTGAGCAAACGCCAAGTGTGCATGAGGCCTTAAAGAGTGAATGTATCAAATAAAGGTCACGCCGACATTATACTTTCATTAATCACTTTCAGTACTATAGAGAACGTAAAGAACAAGCATTCCTTTTCCTCCTTTCCTGCCATTGTTTTAGAATCAGACGTCTGCTTCCTTAAACAACATTACTCTAAGAAGCTATGGACGTCTAAGTTTAGGATTATATATATTTAGGAAGAGGACCAACCCAGTACCACATCCACAACTTGTAACCAAGAAAAAATACATTGTCCTATTGTATATATGTGGACTTTAAGGCCCCGGTCACACCTAAGCCAATTGGTTGTGGCTTAACTACATCCCGACCTGCCGCCGCAGTTCTACGGCGGCAGGTCAGCTCCCCTGCGCGAGAGCCCGTACAATAACGTCGGCTCTCTCTGCGCCCCCCGCTCGTCCGTGACTCCCGTGCGGGCGCGATCGCCGCCGGGCACCCGCGATTGCTCGTTACAGAGCGGGGACCGGGAGCTGTGTGTGTAAAAACACAGGGCCAGATTCACAAAAGAGATACGACGGCGTCTTTCATAGAATCAGTTAGTTACGCATAGATAGCCCTAAGATCCGACAGGTGTAACTAGTGTTACACCGTCGGATCTTAGGCTGCAATTCTAGGCCGGCCGCTAGGTGGCGATTCTATTGCGGTTGGCGTAGAATATGCAAATGACTAGTTACGCCGATTCACGAACGTCCGCTTTACCCGTCGATCTAAATTTACGTTGTTTCCGTAGAGATGCGTCGCGTAAAACTAAGCATGCCCTCTAGGTGGTCTAACCAATGTTAAGTATGGCCGTCGTTCCCGCGTCGAATTTTTAAATTTCACGTCGTTTGCGTAAGTCGTCCGTGAATGGCGCTGGACGCCATTTACGTTAACGTCGAAACCAATGACGTCCTTGCGCCGTCATTTAGCGCAATGCATGTCGGGAAATTTAAGGGACGGAGCATGCGCAGTACGTTCGGCGCGGGAATGCGCCTAATTTAAATGGTCCCCGCCCCATTTGAATTAGGCGGGCTTGCACCGGGCGGATTTACGCTACGCCGCCGCAAGTTTACAGGTAAGTGCTTTGTGAATCAAGCACTTACGCTGTAAACTTGCGGCGGTGTAACGTAAATGGGATACGTTACGACGCCGCAGCGTAACGCAATTGTATGTGAATCTGGCCCACAGCTCCCGGTCCTGTGAGGGGGAGAAATGCCTGACAATGCCTACAATGTATGAACAGCGATCAGTCATTTGCCCTACTGAGGCCACCCCCCCTACAGTTAGAACACACCCAGGTAACATACTTAACCCCTTCCCCGCCCCCCTAGTGTTAACCCCTTCCCTGCCAGTGGCATTTTTATAGTAATCCAATGCATTTTTATAGCACTGATCGCTATAAAAATGCCAATGGTCCCAAAAATGTGTCAAAAGTGTCCGAAGTGTCCGCCATAATGTCGCAGTACCGGAAAAAAAACGCTGATCGCCGCCATTAGTATTATGCTTTTTGCTTATTCTACAAAGCACACTGAGGCCTCGTACACACGGCCGAGGAACTCGACGTGCCAAACACATCGAGTTCCTCGGCCAGTTCAGCCCTGAAGCCGCCGAGGAGCTCGGCGGGACGAGAGCTCCCATAGAACAACGAGGAAATAGAGAACATGTTCTCTATTTCCTCATCGAGCTCCTTGTCGGCTTCCTCGGCCGAAAGTGTACACACGACCAGTTTCCTCGGCAGAATTCAGCCAGAAACTCGGTCGGAAGCTGAATTCTGCCGAGGAAACTGGTCGTGTGTACGGGGCCTAACTCATAAGTGGCAGAATTCATAGCAACCAATCAAAATACACTCTGACCACATTCACTGCAGGGAAAAGGATGTCAGCAGGACAATGCTGGATCTGCTGTGTGGGTGAATATCTGAACTGCGGCCATCTCAGCATCAGATAAGTGGAGGAGAAAAAAAAATTGTAGGGAGGAAGGGTGAAATTCCTGTTTAATAAGAGATTTTCCCTCCCTTTATTTTCAGACAGAGCCGTACAGAATTTCAATTACAGAGAGACAGTCCGAAAGAAAACAGCAGATGCTAATTTAGATGTTGGGTGTTTTGTTCCAGTGGTCCTTAGAGGTTGGTTGGGGAGGAGTGCCACATGCCACAAATAAAACATAGTACACAATATTAGTAAATACATTTAGTAAATAAAAAATTAATTTATTATTTTACCAAAAATTGGGTAAAATATTGTGTTTTTGTTTTTTTTCTCTAATAAAATGTAATGTTTTGTGGGTGGTAAACCATTGGGTGTACCATGGGTTTAGTAAACTGTTGCACTAGTATCATGTGACATAAAAATTTGCAACTACCACCATTTTGTTTTCCATGGTCCATGCTTTCAGCAAATACATAGGGCCAGATCCACAAACGAGTTACGCTGGCGTATCTATTGATACGCCGCGTAACTTCTAATTTGCTCAGGCGTATCTTTGTTTTGTATCCACAAAACAAGATACGCCTGAAGCTGGGCTAGATCCGACTGGCGTACGTCTTAGTATGCCATCGGATCTAAGGTGCATATTTACGCTGGCTGCTAGGTGGCGTTTCCGTCGATTTCCGCGTTGAGTATGCAAATTAGCTAGATACGGCGATCCACCAACGTACGTCCGGCGCATTTTTTTACATTTTTGTAAGGCTTTTTTCGGCGTATAGTTACCCCTGCTATATGAGGCATACTCAATGTTAAGAATGGCCGTTGTTCCCGCATCGAATTTTGAATTTTTTACGTCGTTTGCGTAAGTCGTTCGCGAATACGGCTTTGCGTAGAATGACGTTCACGTCGTAAGCATTGGCTTGTTGCGGGTTAATTTCGAGCATGCGCACTGGGATACCCCCACGGACGGCGCATGCGCAGTTTAAAAAAAACGTCATTTACGTTGGGTCAAGACGTATTAACATAAAACACGCCCCCATCACATACATTTGAATTGCGCGCCCTAATGCCGCCTAAGTTACACTACGCCGCCGTAACTTACCGTGGAAATTCTTTGAGGATACAAAAAAAAAGCTGTAAGTTACGGCGGCGTAGTATGTCAGAGATACACTACGCCGGACGGATAGAAGCGCCACGCTTCGTGGATTTGGCCCATAATGTTTTGTGGGGGGAGGGGTGGGGTTTAACTAATCTTCAGGTCTAACAGGTGCATTTTCACACGTGCACCTGTTAAAATAAAAAAATAAAAAATAAAATTACCATGTCATCAAAAGGGTTAAAAAAAAAAAAGTTGAGGCGTGATGCCTGGATAGTGCGAAAGTATTGAGCGATGCTAAGGCTGGGTTCACACTACGTTTTTCCCGTCCGTCAGCCGCATACGATTTATATGAAAAACCGTATGCGGCTGAAACGGACGGGAACGTATGGAACCGCACATATGTGCGTTTTCCATTGACATTAATGTTAAAGGAAAACGTATGCGGTTGCCATACTGTTTTAAAAACGACCGCAAAACCGTGGTTGAACACGGTTTTGCGTACGTTTAAAAAACGTTTTGCCAGCAAATCGTACGCACCCGGATGCATCTGAGTGCATACGATTTGCAATGCATTGTCTATCTATACGTTTTCCCGTCCGTGCCCGTACGTTTTCAATACTGAAATCGTATGCGGCTGACGGACAGGAAAACCGTAGTGTGAACCCAGCCTTAGATAGCAGAACAGGACAATACCGGCACCCTTCCTGAGACAAATAAGTATTAATTTATTTTTCCTGTAAAGAAAATTTTCTGATAAATTGGGAGTAGGTGGCCAAGGGAAAACTACCTTTCAGATATGTATATGTCTTTCAGATAAGACCACAATCAGAAAAAATGTCCATTCCATATGACGTTGACCTTGTCCAATGCTATGAATAGTTTTTTTATGTTGTTGTTATTATTATTACTTTTGCATTTGCTTTTTTTTGTTCCATAGGAGTCCAGCAGAGCCTTGGAAAGTCCTCCACCATCCATGCGGTTAGCAGTATTTTATAATTCTGCTAATTGGCAATGACTGGCATGTTCTGCTGCCTGACTTCATAAATTATGCAGCTTATGTCTATATCTATAGAGCACAGAATGCCGTATAACTAATTGTTTGACTGCATTCAGAAAGCTGGAGGATTCACACCACATTAAACACTGAATTCTAAAGCAGACTATTATCACAGCATGGCACAGAGCTCGCATCACATTGCATAACTGCCGTCATTTTATTCATATTTAATGGAAAAAAAAAATCTCCATTCGAAACACCTTAGGTTAAATTTGTTTCCTGTTATGATATAAATTGAAAGCTTTGCTTTACATCTGTGCTTTATATACGTTGGGCTTCAGGTGTACGGGTTACTTTTGGTTGACTGATAGCACAGTTGTCCAATGAGATCAGCTGCATGGTTATATATTACGGCCCAGATTCAGGTAGATCGGCGTATCTTTAGGCCCCTTTCAGACTGGGAAGGGAGCCGCGGTGGCGGTATAACGCCGATAAAAATAGCGGCGCTATACCGCCGGGATTGCCGCTAGAATCAGCCGCTAGCGGTGCGGTATTAACCCCCGCTAGCGGCCGATAAAGGGTTAATACCGCCCGCAATGCGCCTCTATAGACACTATAGAGGCGCATTGCGGGCGGTATTGCCGCGGTTTCCCATTGTTTTCAATGGGAAGGAGCGGTGAAGGAGCGGTATACATGCCGCTCCTCTCACCGCTCCAAAGATGCTGCTGACAGTTGATTTTTTTGTCTCCCGCCAGCGCATCGCCTCAGTGTGAAAGCCCTCCGGCTTTCACATTGAGTCTGCAGTGAAGGAGTTTTTCAGGCGGGAAAGCAGCGCTATTTTTAGCGCTGTACCGCCTGAAAAACTCCTCAATGTGAAAGGGGCCTTATGCTGCCGTAGTGCATCCCATATGCGCTACGCCGACGTAACTGTGAGAGGCAAGTGTAGTATTCACAAAGCACTCGCTCCCAAACTTGCACCGGCGTAACGTAAATTGGCCGACGTAAGCCCGCCTAATTCAAAGCAGGAAGGTAGTGGGCGTGTTATATTTAAATTAACCGTGACCCCATGTAAATGAAAGGGCAGAATGAACGGCGCATGCGCGCGCATGCTCAGAATCACGTCGCATATACGCCCTAAGATACGACGGCTCAATGCCTTCGACGTGAACGTAACCTACGCCCAGCCCCATTCACGTACGACTTACGCAAACGACGTAAAATCCGACGGCGGTTCCCTGGTCCATACCCTAACATGATTTACCCCTGCTTTATGAGGCTTAACTTTACGCCGGACGTACGCCTTACGTAAATGGCGTAGCTTACAGCGACAGGCGCAAGTACGTTCGTGAATCGGCGTATCTCGGTCATTTGCATATTCAACGCGCAAATCAATGGAAGCGCCCCTTGCGGCCAGCGTAAATATGCGCCCAGGATACGACGGCGTAGGAGACTTACGTCGGTCGTATCAAGCCAAAATTCAGGCGTTTCTTGTTTCCTGAATACGGCGCATAGATACGACGGGGCATCCGTGGACTTACGCGGCGTATCAGAAGATACATCGGCGTAAGTCCTTTCTGAATCCGGGCCTACATGTGCAAACCTGACTTGCCCAAGGGACCTGTTATCCCCTGGTCCTTCATGGCATGTGGTGGCTGGCATTTTGTCATTTGATTAGAAGGTTGAAATACAAGATGGCCAACCTTAGTGGGTTTTCAAGGCTGGAAGAGGGCTATACTTGAAGCCAATCAGCATTGTGTTCTCAGCAGGGCCGGTGCTACCACTAGGCAAACAAGGCTCCCTGCTGCCTAGGGTGCCCGACCACTGGTGTTCCTACTCTCTGCAGCAAGCAACTAAGACTAAGGCAGCCGATGCTCCGTTCACACATAGTGTCAGCGGCGGAGGACTGTGTCCCGAATGAATGTAAGCAAGTAAACATTCATTGATGGGCACTGGTGAGGCTGCATTGATGGGCACTGGTGAGGCTACATTTGATGGGCGCTGGTGAGGCTACATTTGATGGGTGCTGGTGAGGCTGCATTTGATGGGTGCTGGTGAGGCTGTGTTTGATGGGTGCTGGTGAGGCTGCATTTGATGGGTGCTGGTGAGGCTGCATTTGATGGGTGCTGGTGAGGCTGTGTTTGATGGGCGCTGGTGAGGCTGCATTTGATGGGCGCTGGTGAGGCTACATTTGATGGGTGCTGGTGAGGCTGCATTTGATGGGCGCTGGTGAGGCTACATTTGATGGGTGCTGGTGAGGCTACATTTCATGGGCGCTGGTGAGGCTGCATTTAATGGGCGCTGGTGAGGCTGCATTTGATAGGCACTGGTGAGGCTGCATTTGATGGGCGCTGGTGAGGCTGTATTTGATGGGCGCTGGTGAGGCTGCATTTGATGGGCGCTGGTGAGGCTGCATTGATGGGCGCTGGTGGGCTGCATTGATGGGCGCTGGTGAGGCTGCATTTGATAGGCGCTGGTGGGCTGCATTTGATGGGCGCTTCATTAAAAAGGTGGGGTTTACATGGCAGGGAAAAGAGGGTGGCACTAATGGAGGCGGCAAAGTGAGGTTTCGCCTAGGCTAGGGTGTCAAAAATCCTTGCACCAGCCATGGTTCTCAGATAGCCAGAGAACAAAATTTCAAGCAGACCCATTGAACCATCTGATTAGTTGAGATAAGCTTGAGCTTCCTCTGAACCTACCTCTGTCTGAACCTCCTCTTCTTGCTGTTTTCTTTAAACCAATGAAGCTGTGGACTTGGTTATTCCCCGTCCTGCAACATATGCAGACAGAAGGGCATGATGCTGGTGGGATCAGTGCCCATATATGGACACACGCCCATATTTTGTCAATGAGTGTGTTCATATAAGGGCAATGGCGTCACCAGCATCCCACCCCTCAGGAAATATACGGGCCCTCAGCTCATCAGATTAGAAAATAGCGGGAAGTGGATTTTTCTACAAATCGAGTGGGATCTGGGAAAGGTAAGGGTTTTATGGTAGGGAGAGTCACTAAGTGGAGATGCGCTTAGGGTTTGGGGGTTAGGGTTTAGGGTTTAGGGTTGGGGTTAGGGTTTAGGGTTAGGGGTTCCCCTTAAAGAATAAGGCAAAGACTCAGGGATTGGAATAGGGACCTCCCCCAGAGGTTAAAGGTCAGAAGGCGGGTCTCCAGAGGTCAATGGTCAAGAGGCGTGGCTGACCCACCCCCACCTACCCCAACTAAGTCAGGGAATGAACAAGTCGGGGAATAAACAAGTGTCAAAAGTGTCCGATCTGTCCACCGCAATGTCGCAGTCCTGCTAAAAATCGCTGATCGCTGGCATTACTAGTAAAAAAAAAGTTTATAATAAAAATGCCATAAATATATCACCTATTTTGTAGACGCTATAACTTTAAAGTGAAGTTTCTATCAAAATTGTTTTTTGCATTAATGTGCATATTAGACCCACGAAATCTGCTTTCGGAATCACCTCGGTTTTTGACATCATCTCCATCGGCCCCTTAGCATGCTAATGCTCCTGGGAAATGTGTGTCATCATTTCCCAGGATGCCGTGCGCTTCTCCTAGCGCTAGAATCGCGGGACTTTGAGACCGGAAGTGACGCAATGTCTTCTTTACTAGTGTTTACAAGATTCTTCGTTGCCATCACAACGGCGTGCACTTCCGCCGCCGCCGACCGTTGTGATGGAAACCCAAGTGCTTGACGGCGCGGCACTGCTATTACTATGCGCATGCGCGAGAATGGGGCGGGACGGGCGGTCCATGATCATTACGCGTCATAGACTTCCAGGAAGTAAGTGCTTGTGGGTATCTAAACGAATGGAACGTAACAAATTACTTTTTCTTCTTCTTATTATTATTATTATTATTATTATTATTAATAATTCGCTTCGGTCCATTTGTTTAGATGCGGCATTCGTTATTTTGGATAATTCGTAACTTCAGATAAATTCGTATTTATTACATTCACTAACAGCCAAATTTGAAAGGAAATTCCAATACCTATATTTTAATAGTTGATTATTATTAGTTAGTTAGCTATTATTTAGAATTTTCAGGTTTTCGGATTTTCTTTCTTATTTTAAGGTTTTTGGATTTTTGGATTTTTGAATTTATGAATTTTTGAATTTACAAATATCAAATTTACAAATTCCGAATCTTTTAGTTTACAAATTCCAAATTTTCTAATTTACAAATTCCTAATTTACAAATTTATTGGGGGCCCCATGATGGCACTCAGGCCCCGTACACACGAGGAGACACACCATCAGACCAAAATCCCTGCGGACAGAGAACGCGGTGACGTAGAAGACACCGACGTTCTCAAACACGGAAGTGCAATGCTTCCACGCATGCGTCGAATCAATTCGACGCATGCGCAGGATTTCGGGACGCTGGTTACAAGTCATAACCAGCGGACATGTCCGATTAGGTGTACTAACCATCGGACATGTCCGACGGACATGTTTCCAGCGGACAAGTTTCTTAGCATGCTAAGAAACTTTTGTCCGCTGGAAACCTGTCCGCTAGGCCTTACACGCGGTCGGACATGTCCGTGGAAACTGGTCTGCGGACCAGTTTCAGCGGACATGTTCGACCGTGTGTATGCCGCCTAACAGTGATAGATACACAGGGGAGGCAGTCTGCCTCCTACCTATTTGATGTCTGTTTGTCTTGTTTACCTGCACTGTCATCATTGTAGGGGTCCCAGAGCATTTCTTGCCCAGGGGCCCATGATGCTTTTAGGACGGCCCTGGGGAAGTGTCTCTAAGGCCCTGTACACACGGGCGGATATCCGCCGGACCGTTTCCATCGGATATGTCCGCTGGCGGATTTTGATCTGATGGCTGTACACACCATCAGATCAAAATCCCTGCGGAAAACATCCGCGGTGACGTGGCCACGCCGTCGCCGCGACGATGACGCGGCGACGTGCGCGACCCTGGAAGGTAAATACTTCCACGCATGCGTCAAATCACTTCGACGCATGCGAGGGATGGGGATCGGACGGGCTTATCCGGTGAGTCTGTACAGGCGACCGTATAAGTCCGAAGGACAGGTTTCCAGCGGATAGATTTCTTAGCATGCTAAGAAATTTTTATCCGCTGGAAAACCGTCGGCTGGACAAATGTCCGCTTGAAAATGTCCGCTAGGCCCTACACACGACCAGATCTATCTGCTGGAACTGATCCGCGGATAAATCCCAGCGGACAGATCCGGTCGTGTGTACGGGGCCTGAGTTATTTATCTGTTGTAACATGTGCTGGAATAAAGTGAGTCTGCAGGTTTTCACCCAACACTGAAGTACGGCTGGTGACTGGGTGGGTTAAAGAGTCTTGAATAGTGTTGGTTCTGGACAGAGGAAGCATTTACGGCATAGTCCTGTTGAGGACAAGGGCTTGTCACACTAATGCTCACGCATACGTGTATGCACACGTGCCCGTAAAGATGTGCACAGGGTCCTAGTACTGTGCATACTTCTATGGACCGTTCTTTGTGCATGTACAATCCTTTGGGCACAGGCATTTCCTTGAGCGTGACTTTTCCGACACAACCCTGACATACAGTACCTGATAAAGGATTTATTGGACTCGTGATTATGCCTCCCAGTGTTTTTTTGTTCCTCGGTTACCCATACACTACTTGCACCATAAAGAAATGTCTTTATATGCTATGTGACCTATTATGCTTGTCAGTATTATTACATTTTATTTTTAATACTTTTTAATAAATAACATAAACTTTACAAGGCCAGTGCGCTCGATGTTTTCCGTCTATTTATACATACACACATACTTACAGTTATATTTTCTGTTTTCTATGATCAGCCTGAATGAGACAAAGTGCTATAAAAGTACAATATTCCCACACACACAATACATCAACATTTTTCTCCTCTTGAAAAGATTTCAAATATTCCATTATTTTATTATTAATTTATTTTATGTATTATAGAGGAATATTTTCCCTCTGCTGAACTCTAGCTGGCTTGTGCTCTGCCAATTATCACAGGGTAAATCACTGTCCTATTCAATGGAATAATTCTGGCTTAATGAAAATAATTGCTCAACATTGCACACTTTAACCTGGACTGTCCTCTCGTGCTCTTCTCAAAGGAACAAGAAGTGCCGGTATTCTAATTCCTGGTAGCAAAATCGTTTTCTAAGAAAATGAAATCATTTTAATGCTTGATTATTCATAATTTCAATCACTCAGGAGAATCGGAAGTAATGCCGCGTACACACGATCCGTTTTCGGCATGAAAAAAAAACGAAGTTTTTCGGCTTGTAGAAAAAACAATGGGGTAGATTCACGTACCTTTTACGGCGGCGTATCTCCAGATACGCCGCCGTAATTTGAAATCCGCGCCCGCGTATCGTTACGCCGATTCTCAAAGGCAGATACGCTAAAAAAATAGGCTTCCTCCGCCGACGTAACTTCAATGCGGCGGCGTAGAATTGTGTGCAATATTACGTTGGCCGCTAGGGGCGCTTCGGTTGTTTTCGGCGTAGAATATGCAAATTACCTAGATACGGCGATTCACAAACGTACGTGCGCCCGGCGGTAGTTTTTTACGTCGTTTGCGTAAAGGCTTTTTATGCGTAAGGTTGCTCCTGCTATTAGGAGGCGCAGCCAATGTTAAGTATGGACGTCGTTCCCGCTTCGAAATTTAAATTATTTACGTCGTTTGCGTAAGTCGTTCGCGAATAGGGCTGGATGTAATTTACGTTCACGTCGAAACCAATACGTCGTTGCGCCGTACTTGGAAGCAATGCATACTGGGATATGTACACGGACGGCGCATACAAAACGTCAATCACGTCAGGTCATCATACATTTACATAAAACACACCCCCTTCCACATTTGAATTACGCCGGCCCCATTTACGCTACGCCGCCACGACTTACGGAGCAAGTGCTTTGTGAATACTGCACTTGCTTCTGTAAGTTGTGGCGGCGTATCGTAAATACGATACGCTGCACCGCCGTAAGCTAAAGCGCAGCTACGTGAATCTACCCCATTGTTTGTTGGTAGTTTTACCAGAACGAGCGCTCCCGTCTCATAACTTGCTTCTGAGCATGCGCAGCTTTTTAACGTCGTTTTAGCCCACACACGATCATTTTTTACAACCCGAAAAACGACATAGTTTAAAACGTCGTTAAAAAATGCAGCATGTTCGGGCAAAAAAATTGTCGTTTTTCAGAACCTGAAAAATTATGTGAAGCCCACACACCATCATTTTAAATAAAAAAAATTTAAAACAACGTTTTTTTAATGCCGAAAAATGATCGTGTGTACGCGGTATAAGAGTTAATGAATTTGTTGAATGATGGATAAAAGCATCCTACTTGAGATGCTGAGAATGTTGACCTTGTACAACAGAGGAAAAGGCTATTTCAGAGCATACACCTATTTTAATAAAGCTAGTTCTTGTGATGAGGGTAATGGTTTAGAAAAAATGATGACCCTTGTCAATGACTGGTTGCAACTGACAATCGTGTCTTACGTTGCCAAAAAGTACCCAACTCAAGACCAAAAAAAAAAAAGAAAAGAATGCAGAGCCACATCTTAAGAGATGGTAAAGTTACAATACAGTAGATGGATACACCTTAATAAAATGGGAATGGTTGGTGATATTAACTTCCTGTTTGTGGCACATTAGTATATGTGAGGGGGGAAACTTTTCAAGATGGGTGGTGACCATGGCGGCCATTTTTAAGTCAGCCATTTTGAATCCAACTTTTGTTTTTTTCAATAGGAAGAGGGTCATGTGACACATGTTTAAGTTACGTTAAAACCAAGCACATCATTGTTTTTCTTGTGAAATACCGAATAAGTTTGATGTGCCACATGACCCTCTTCCTATTGAAAAAAACAAAAGTTGGATTCAAAATGGTCGACTTCAAAATGGCCGCCATGGTCACCACCCATCTTGAAAAGTTTCCCCCCTCACATATACTAATGTGCCACAAACAGGAAGTTAATATCACCAACCACTCCCATTTTATTAAGGTGTATCCATATAAATGGCCCACCCTGTAGTATACACATGCACAAGCTATATATCCTTCCTAGCAAATGAGTATGGACAATGGGGGTTATTTACTAAAGGCAAATTCACTTTGCATTTAATAGTGTACTTGGAAGTGCAGTCGCTGTAGATCTGACGGGACATGCAAGGAAAATAAAAAACAGCATTTTAGCTTGCACTTGATTGGATGATAAAATCAGCAGAGCTTCCCCTAATTTCAGATCTCCCCCTCAGATCAACAGCGACTGCGACTTCCAAGTGCACTTGTAATGCAAAGTGGATTTGCCTTTAGTAAATCAACCCCGATGTATGCAATAGGTATACACTAAACAGGTACTTGGTTCTTCCAGGTGATGAAGTCTTCTTCCAGGATCCAAGATCTCTCCAAACTGCTCCTTTCTTCCTGGAGTCCTACAAAGCTTCTTTGTGTCCTCTGCAAATGTGTCCAAGTCATTTGCTCCCTCCACCTACTTCCTGCTAACATAATTTCCTATTGTCATGGACATGCAATAATGTCTGGCAGCTTACCTTTTCCTCATGTGTCCATTAGAGGCCTGACTCTCTTCTGGCTGCCTTTTTATCATCTCTCCTTCCTGTATGGCCCCACCCCAGGCCATCCCAGGAAGTCTATATTAACTGTTGCACTGCAGGTCTGCTTTGCTGTTCCACTTTGTTTGTTAGCTTGTTCCTGTCTGCAGTGTGCTACGTTTATCCTTCTGTGTACCGATTTTGGCTCGTCTCTGACTTCTCCTGTTTGCCTGTGACCCTGACCTTTTGGCCTGTCCCTTGGTTACCCTACTCTGCCTGTTGCCCCAACCTCGGCTTACCCATCACCATCCCTTGTGTCCTCAGTGACTGCTTCCCCTTTCTCCCTACGGAACGTGACCTGGGGGACCCCAGGGGCCACAACCTGGGTTCAGTTGCAGCGAAGGCCATCCTCACCACCAAAGGCTCTGGTGAACACCTGCTGGACGTTCGACTCTGCACCCTGGGGAATCTTGGGTTCACGTTTCCTTTCCATCCACAGCATTCTGCTACTGGGTTCACTACCTTGCGGTGCACCCCTGTCTCCATCGGGGGGCAAAAGTCACCTGGCCACGGGTAACCTGACACCTATCCAGAACTTCATTGACCAGTTTAACAAGTTCATTAGCAATGAATAAGGTAAGCCTAGGTGCTAAAAACAATACATGCAACTAAAATGCATCTTTTTTAAAATTTATACCATAAAAGTCACTAATATAGCCATTAGACATGTGCACAGCAAACATTTTCGTTTATTTCTGTTTTGTTTCTGTTCGTTTAAGGTGATTCAGAACGAGTCGTAATTTCGTAAGACGTTAGTTATCGTATTCGTACTCTTTAGTATTTTCGTAACACTCTTTTTCCGTTTCTGTTTTTTTCTGTTAGTTTATTTTTCGTTGAATCAAGATTAGTATTTTCGTTATATTTTGTATTCTGCCGCGTTCGTATTTTTAAAATGATTTTATTCGTTCCTTCGTTTTTACGTTAGTTTAATTTTCGTTGTTTTGCTATTCGTATTTACATTATATTTTCCATCATGCCGCGTTCGTATTTTCGTAAGAAATATATTTTCGTTGCTTTATGATCATTCGTATTTTCGTGTCTAATTTCCTTTGATTGTAAAAACGTACTTTTGTAGATTTTATTGCATTCGTAATTCTGTTAGAATACATTTAAGTTTTTTCGACACACTACTCGTGGTAATTTTGTAATTCGTACTTTACTGTGATTGACTTGACTGTCTTAGTTAGCGCACACACCATGTCTAGAATGAAGTCTGACGTAGAAGAAAACTAAAATATGTCAGATATTACAAATACAAATCTAGAAATTAGATGCACTGCAGTCTAACACAGAAAAAGACACAAGGAGCCAGGAGGTAATGAGAAAGAAGCTCATTGGGGGAAGGAACAAACCTCTTCAGATGAAAGGGACAGCGCTCAGTGGCTATTGGTCAAAGTCCAGAAATATTTCAGTACTAATGAAAGCTAATTTACATTATTTCGTATTTTCGTTGTTTTCATTTCCGTTTTCCGAAGATTCGTAATTTATTTTTCGTTAGTTTTGATTTTCGTTTTTTATTCTTTGTTCGGCATTTCGGTTGTTTTCTTTTCGGTCTTCGAATATTCGTAAGTTTGCATTTTCGTTCATTTTGTTTTTCGTAATTATTATTTTTTTGGGGTTCGGTATTTTCGTTGTTTCTATGTTTTCATTTCTTTCTTCTTTCGTATCTTCGTTGTTTTTCATATTCGTTATTTTGAAAATATCGTTATTCGTTATTAATTGCGCCAAACCGTTCGTTCATTCGTATGTTAACGAATCAACTAAAATAACGAAAATTGACGGAAAACGTATTCGTAACTTAAAAAATTGCACATGTCTAATAGCCATAGCAACACAGGTGTCACTTAGATAGGAATTGAGGGGAATTCTCCCTAGTGAGGACACGCACAGCAATATAAACTTTATATAGAACAGAGAAGTAATAAAAGCATTGACTTGAAAGAAGTTGTGGCTCTTGCTCACTCGAAAACTAACAAAATGTTGTGACTGGAGTCAGGCTTTAACTCGCTGTCCTGGCATCTACTAAAGTGACACAGAAGGCACAGAAAGCCGATGAAACATCACTTATGGATGAGCGTAGAAAGAACTATTCAGAAGGTAAATGGTATAATGGAATAATTTATCAACATCAAGAGCGGTGCATTGCATGAAGAAGACAGGACTGCTGGAGGATAGATTGAAGCATAGCATATGGGAGCGCAAAACAAATCCAGACTGTGCAATAAATATTTTAATTGGCAGTCCAGATGGGTCAGTCATTTTTTATTTACTGTCACATTCCTTGCTTTGCCAGCTTTTAGGAATGGGTAATTGGCTGAATGATCAGACAGGGAGTAACTGTAATTTGCAAGTTTCTGAACAGGTGCAAAGTTAGAAGAAGCAATGCAAAACAGGATCAGTATGGCAAAAAACAAGACAAAAAAAAAAACATCCAGACACTGCAGACTAAGGAAAACTGTATAATCGTTAAAGTTTATGTGAACCCTCACCTAGTAAAATAAAAAAATAATCCATTCAGTTTAAAATAGAGATGAAAAGCAAAAAATTGGGGATACATTTAAAAAACATTATGGGGTTAATTTACTAAAGGTAAATAGTCTGTGGGGGTTATTTACTAAAACTGCATTGTGCAAAATCTTAAACAACTCTGCATATAAACCAATCAACTTCCAGTTTTTAATGCCAAAGCGCCGCCTGCCATACACCAAAATGACGGCGGCAAAGTGGTTCTGTTATCCTGATCGGACGTCATATGACGTAATCAGGATAACTAGCTGGCGCACGCCCGCGCAACACAGCGGTCACAATTTCTCTGATAGAGATTCTTTTACCACGCACGTGATCAGCCGTGACCGATCGCGACTGATCACAGTGTAAACAGGAAAAGCCGTGTATCGGCTTTTCCTCACCAGGCGGGGCCTCTAGTAATTTGGGGGGCCCTCCGCAGCCTTGCAGGGGCCCTAAGCGGCTTGCATAGTGAGCCTATAGGGCGAATCGGCCCTGGTCCCAACCCTACTGAAACCCCCACCCCCCCCCCCTAAAAAAAAATGACATGCCAAATAAGCGAAGAGTGCTTAAAGCGGAAGTTCCACTTTTGGGTGGAACTCCACTTTAAGATAAGTGCACGCCAGTTCTGACAGTGGAGGGCCTCTCACCTGGCTGCAGATCACTTGCCCAGCTACTTCTGCCTCATGAGGTTTGGCTCCTCTAAGCTCCTGAGGGACCCCCCTTGGAGAGTCTGCAGAGAGGGTGATTTTTCTCACCCCAGGATATAGGCTCAGGCTTCTATCACATATCCCTGTGTGTGTGGGCAGGGCAGACACAGAGTAGAGGGGTGGAAGGAGGAGGAGCATTCCGTCCGAGCAGGGAGCAGAGAGCGGAACTGTTCGCTCTGAGGCTGAGCTGTGTGTAAGAGAGATACACAGCTCTGGACCGAGAAGCCAGACACAGGTATGGCCGCATAGCGGTAAGTGAGCGGAGGTCTTGGCCTGTGTTAACCCTGTCCAGGCCGTGGTTGCCGCTTACCTCCCGCTGTGCGGCCAGGACATCAACAGGCCACAGAGCGGGCGGCCACGGCCCACATGGTCCCGGCCCACCGGGCATATGCCCGGTCTGCCCTATGGCCAGTCCGGGCCTGGTGGGGGGCTCTTAACATTTGATGTTTGGGGGAGTGGGCTGCTCTGGACATCTAGTCTTAGAGATACAACTTGCTCTTTGAGGGCAACCATAATGCTGATGCGCCCGGAGAGGAAATTGAGTTTAAAGCGGGGGTTCACCCTATTAATAAAAAAAAATATTTTTTTTCCTCTAGCATAAAATGAGGCATAGTAGCGCGAGCTACAGTATGCTTGTCTTTATTTTTTTAGTCCGGTACTCACTGTGCAATCGTAGAGACAAGATTCCGACTCCCCGCGGGGAATGGGCGTTCCTATGGAGAGGGAAGGTGATTGACGGCCGGCTCTGGCACGTCACGCTTCTCCGGAAATAGCCGAAATAGGACTTGGCGCTTCACGGCGCCTGCGCATAGTCTGTGCGCAGGCACCGTATAGCGCCGTGAAGAGCCGAGACCTGTTCCGGCTGTCTTCGGGGAGCGTGACGTGCCAGAGCCGGCCGTCAATCACCTTCCCTCTCCATAGGAACGCCCATTCCCCGCGGGGAGTCGGAATCTTGTCTCTCTACGATTGCACAGTGAGTACGGGGCTAAAAAAATAAAGACAGGCATACTGTAGCTCGCGCTACTATGCCTCATTTTATGGTAAAATGTTGTTATGGAGGGTGAACCACCACTTTAAATCTCCTGATATAGGGATACAATCTTAACACTTCCAGGGTCAACTCAAACTACCAAGCTTACTGTCTGCTCAATGGCACAAAAATGAGAAGTGCAATCGATGATGTGTATGGGCTGGAGATAGGCTGTAATTGGAATGTTGAACTGCTATGTTGTGCCGGAGCATTTTTTTTTAGCCATTCAAGAAAAAATATACAGTTCAGATATTTTCTACGTGAAATGTCTGTGACGCACACAATACTGTTGGTAATGATTATGATAGGGATAATGACGGGCTTCAGGAGTGGTCACCAGAGAATCTGAAAGTCGATTCTCTTCAGTCCTCCATCTAGATATAAACTGAACATTTTCAGCTGAGATATGGAAATTGTTTCCTGACAGTTCATCAGAAGAGGTCATAAATAGGAATGACAGAGCAGTGATAGGTTCTCACATTTTACCGCCAGATACATTATTATCTCTCAAATGTCTGAAGACCACAACATAACAAAGTCCATTCCAGGACCCGCTAATCCCATCCCAATGAAAACAGCGGACTTCCCATTGCCAGCTACACATGTCAGGCACTATAAACATCATCTCATTTTTCCATTGTGTATGTTTCATATTTATAAGGACCTGGCAGCATCTGCAGACTGTAATAAATACAATTTGCCTTGCGGCTCTCCCGTTCTTTCATATTTGTTCTGTTCTCCTGGAAAAACAAACGCTGAAATGATCGACCTCGCCATCTTCATGGAAATAGGTAAATAAAAGTGTAAAATTATTTCTGTATAGGAGATTAGGGGGCAGATCCACGTACATCGGCGCATTAATCCGCCGGGCATAGCGTATCTAAGATACACTACGCCGCCGTAACTTTTTTTTTTTTTTCGAATCCTCAAAGAATTTGCGCCGTAAGTTACGGCGGCGTAGTGTATCTTTGGCGGCGTAATGGCGCGGCATTCAAATCTCTGTGATAGGGGCGTGTTTTATGTAAATACGTCGTGACCCAACGTAAACAACGTTTTTTTTTAACTGCGCATACCGTGGGGGTATCCCAGTGCGCATGCTCAAAATGAAACCGGAACAAGCCAATGTTTAAGACGGTGACGTCAATCTACGCAAATCCCTATTCGCGAACGACTTACGCAGACAACGTAAAAAATTCAAAATGCGAGGCGGGAACAACGGCCATACTTAACATTGAGTACGCCTCATAATAGCAGGTTTAACTATACGCCGGAAAAAGCCGAACGCAAACAACGTAAAAAAATGCCCCGGCCGGACGTACGTTCGTGGATCGCCGTAACTAGCTAATTTGCATAATCGACGCGGAATTCAACGGAAACGCCACCTAGCGGCAGCCGAAAAATGGCACCTAAGATCCGACGGCGTACTAAGACGCACGCCTGTCGGGTCGATCCGAGATGCCGTCGTATCTTGTTTTGTAGATACAAAACAAAGATACAACGCGCAAAATTTGAAATTACGCGGCGTATCGAGAGATACGGCGGCGTAATTCTTTCGTGGATCTGGCCCTAGGTGAATGGTCATTTTCAGGGAGCTCTCTATCCAATGGCCCCAAATGTTTTAGTTTTTTTTAGGAACAAGTTGTAGAGCACAATGGAATAGAACAGTCATGTAATCTGCCATCTTGTGTCTCTGGGTCAAGAGCAATAGTTATCGGTAAAGCCTCGTACACCCGATCGGATTTTCAGTGGGCAAAGCGTAGGACTTTTGTCCGAAGAGCGTTGGCCGTGAACTTGTCTTGCATACAAATGGCAAAGAATTGTCGGCCAACAAACACAAAACAACATAGTTTTTCAGCTCTTCAGCGCCACCCTTTGGGCAACTTCTTCTAATGTTGTGTTATGGTGAGCATTGCTTTTGAGCATGCGTGTTTGTACTGTTTGTTTGTGTACACACGATCGCATAATCCGACAACACACATTTGTTGGCGGACAATTTCAAAGCACGCTATCCCACATTTGTTGGCGGAAAATCTGGCAACAATTGTCTGATGGAGCGCACAAACAGTCGGTTTATCCGACAACAGCCTGTCATCACAGATTATCCAATCGTGTATACGGGCCTTAACTCTTTAGAACCAAAATGGCTTTGCAGCCTGGAGCAGCCAGCTGTGAGATCCGCCCCCCCCCCCCCCCTTGCGAGTGTACAGACATTTTTCCTCAGTTTAGGCCGATATGTATTCCTATACATATTTTTGGTAATAATAACTTTTGGTTGGTTTGCGCAAAAGTTATAGCGTCTACAAAATAGGGGATAGATTTATGGCGTTTTCATTCATATTATTTTTTTGTACTAGTAATGGCGATTTTTATCGGTACTGCGACATTATCGCGGACACATCAGACACTTTTGACACAATTTTTGGACCCTTGTCATTTATACAGCGATTAGTGCTATAAAAATACACTGATTACTGCGTAAATGTCACTGACAGGGAAGGGGTTAACACTAGCCGCAATTTTTTTTTAAAAGGTCAGCAGCTACAAACATTGTAGCTGCTGACTTTTAATAAGGACACTTACCTGTCCAGGGAGCCCGCGATTCCGCCCCCCGAGGCCTCTCCGTCCATCTTATCGAGTGCCGGCGCCGCCATCCTAATGAAGGGAAATATAATACAGGTATTTGCACTCACTTCCGGGCATAGACTCCCACAGGAGTCATGCCCCTTCCCGCCCCCGGCTGTCTTCTGGGAAACACACTGGTCCCAGGAGACAGCGGGGATCAGTGAGGACACGCAGTGCGACTCACGGATGCGCAATAGGGAACCGGGAAGCCATCCTTGGCTGTCACCAAGAATCGCGGCGGGAACAGCCAAGAGCCGAGCGATTGCTTTGGCTGCCGACATTGCGGGCACCCTAGACAGATAAGTGTCCATTTAATAAAAGTCCATGTATTAAATTATTATTTATTAAAAGTCCATTTATTAAAAGCTGCTGTATTTGTAGCTGCTGGCTTTTATTATATTTTTTTTTTAGGCGAACCTCCGCTTTAACTGTGTTCGCTAGTCTGTGTTCTAAATGTGGGGGGAGGGGACTCACTATAGGAGATAACAGATCGGGGTTCCCAGCTTGTAGGAACTCACAATCCGCACCTCCTTTCCTCAAGAAACAGGTATGTGTGTGTTTTTGCTTTATACTTGGTAATCCTGCCAGTTCCCCCTTGGTTCCTTTATCAAACTGACCACATCAAGCATGGATTTGTGTTAGCGTGGTCAGTTTGCATCCCTGGGATCACAGCTAGGAGATATAGGGGTTTACTTACTAAAACTGGAAAAATCTGGTGCAGCTCTGCAAAGAAACCAATCAGATTCCAGGTTTTATTGTCAAAGCTTAAATGAACAAACTAAAGTTAGAAGCTGATTGGCTACCATGCACAACTTTTTTGCACTCTACAGTTTTAGTAAATCAACCCCAAAGGGCACTTTGTGCCTCCACAGTTAGTTTTGCAGCCATGTTTCCCACCCAGACCTGCTGTGTAATGAGTGTGGATCTGCCTTCTGGGATGGGGAACATACTTCACTGCATGATGTCTGCCATGCTTTGAGAATGGAGGACACATAGGAGGCTATGGGGTTATGTGACCGCAGGATGAAAGCTTAAAAAAACATGTATAGATACTCACGGACACTAGTGGCAAATTTTGTAAGATTTGGCAACCTTGGTTGGACCAGTTTCCAGCGACAAACCCACCTTTCCGGTTATTGGACTTATAGGAAATGTTGTCAAGCCCACTGGTGACAGCCTTGAATTCCCTTGGGTGGGGCTTCTTTTCTCTTTCGTGACTCTTTTCTCCTTGGTTTCCTACTCATAGGCCTCGTACACACGACCGTTTTCCTCGACAGAATCCATCAAGAAACTTGGTGGCAGAGCTTTTTTGCCGAGGAAAACGGTTGTGTGTATGTTTTTCGTCGAGAAAACTGTTGTGGATCTCAACGAGCAAAAAAGAGAACAAGTTCTCTTTTTTTCCTCGTCTGGAGTCTCAATTTCCTCGCCGTGTTCCTCGTCGGGCTGGTTTACGACGAGAAACACGTTCGTGTGTATGCTTAGAAACCCATGCATGCTCAGAATAAAGTATGAGACGGGAGCGCACCTTCGGTAAAAGTAGCGTTCGTAATGGAGATGGCACATTTGTCACGCTGTAACAGACTGAAAAGAGGGAATTGTCTCTCACCAAACTCGTACTTAACTTGCTGTAAGGCCTCGTACACACGACCGAGTTTCTCGGCATAAACCAGCAAGAAACTTGCTGGGAGAATTTTTTTTGCCGAGGAAACCGGTCGTGTGTACATTTTCGTCGAGGAAACTGTCGAGAAACTCGACGAGCCAAAAAGAGAGCATGTTCTCTATTTCCTTGACGGGAATGGAGAAAATTGGCTTGTCGAGTTCCTCGACAGCCTAACAAGGAACTTGACGAGGAAAACGATGTGTTTCACCCGTCGAGTTTCTCGGTCGTGTGTACAAGGCTTCACATGAGATTAGTAAAAGCAGCCCCAAGGGTGGCGCCAGTGGAATCAAACTTCCCCTTTATAGTGCCGTCGTACGTGTTGTACGTCACCGCGTTTGAGAACGACGAGATTTTGTCTTGACAGTGTGTACGCAAAGAAAGCTTGACAAGATTGTCGACAAGCCTGACAAGGAACTCGTCGAGGAAAACTATGTTTCTTTTACGACGAGTTTCTCGGTCGTGTGTACGAGGCCTTAGGCCTCGTACACACGACCGAGAATCTCGTCATGGAAAAACCCGTCGTTTTCCCTGATGAGATTCTTGGCAAGAAACTCTTGCCGCCCGAGTGTACTGACTTCCATTTCAAAAGAACCGTGGTTCTCTTGAAAGGAAAAAACGCGGTGACGTCATCGCGTACGACGAGCATGCGCTCGTCACATTCGATGCCGTCGCCGCCATCTTGCTTCACCCTACCTATGCCGTGGAAGCTACCGTGTGTGGAGGTCGCGTCCGCATATGTAAACTATACTTCATATTCCCATCGCACATATTCCTGGATGAGCTCTCAAATTTGGGTGCTGCAGCAACAACCAGCTGGATACTGGTTCAAGTCACAACGAAGATTTTTGCCAGCACACCATGGAACGACGTGAATTGGTCCAAACGGATAATTTATTGCATGATCACAACGTTTTGGAATCACGCAGGGCCCCTTCGTCAGGCATGTGATAGGCATGTGTAAACCACACATGTGAGGTATTGCCACGATCATTAGAGCGAGAGCAATACAGCATTTTTCGCTGTATAAGACGCACTATTTCTTCCCCAAAACTGGGGGGGAAAGTTGGTGCGTCTTATACGGCGAATAGACAAGTTTACCTGTCCGATCGGCGATCCAAACGGGAACAGAAGGCCGCCGCGGCCTTAGGAAAGACCGCGGCTTTGGCCTAGCTCCGGAGCCCGTCCTCCATCTTGGTACACCCGGTGGCGGTGCGCACTGGCGTCATCACCCCTCTGCGCGCGGATCCTAACAGAGCGCGCATCAGAGGAACAGTGAGGTGTGTTGGACTGGCTATTAGGGGGCAGGGCAATGTAATGTTACTGGCTGTTACTGGCTGTTATTACTATGTTGGGGGGCAATGTTACTGGCTATTATTACTATGTTGGGGGCAGTGTTACTGGCTGTTACTGGCTATTATTACTATGTTGGGGGCAGTGTTACTGGCTGTTACTGGCTATTATTACTATGTTGGGGGCAGTGTTACTGGCTGTTACTGGCTATTATTACTATGTTGGGGGCAATGTTACTGGCTGTTATTACTAATGTGGGGGCAATGTTACTAGCTATTACTAATGTGGGGGTGGTGTGATGGTGATGACCAGTGGGGGGCAAATATTTTACTACAGTATTTGGTTCAGAATTTTTTTTTTCTAGATTTTCCTCCTTTAAAATTGGGTGCGTCTTATATGCCGGAGCGTCTTATACGGCGAAAAATATGGTACTTCTCGCCCTGGATCTCCTCTGTAACTTTAAACTGGTAACCCAAGCGTAGCCTATGGAGATTTTTAAGTACCAAAGTTTGGTGCCATTCCATGTGAGTGCACAATTTTAAAGCGTGACATGTTAGGTATCTATTTACTCAGCATAACATCGTCTTTCACATTGTAGAAAAAATTGGGCTAACTTTACTGTTTTTTTTTTTATTCATTTTTTTCCAAAAGCAATGACTACCATTTGTATTCCCTAGGGCAGGGATAAGCAATTAGCGGACCTCCAGCTGTTGCAAAACGACAAGTCCCATTATGTCTCTGCCTCTGGGTGTCATGCTTCTGGCTGTCAGAGTCTCGCCATGCCCCATAGGACTTGTAGTTCTGCAACAGCTGGAGGTCCGCTAATTGCATATTCCTGCCCTAGGGTCTCCGCTAATATATAAATTATATATGTAATATAATATTTTATATATATAATGTTTGGGGTTCTGAGTAATTTTCTAGCAAAAAAATATTATTTTTACATGTAGGAGAGTAATGCTGATCGGATCTCACTATCTTCTCCGCTTGCTGCGCAGACTCATCCCATTCATCCCGGAAGAGGACACAGCAGTAGTAGTTGGAACACTTATCAATTCCTGACTCGACTACGCAAACTCCCTCTACCTAGGTCTACCCAAGTACCAGATTTCTCTTCTACAAATCGTCCAGAACAAGAGCAAGACTGATAACAGGAGAAAAAAAAACCTGGGAATCAATCACCCTGGCCTTGAGGACCCTCCATTGGCTATCCGTAAAAGATCGGGTTACATTCAAGACCCTCTGCCTCACCCACAAATGCACACAAGGAAACGCACCTCAATATTTTTGTGAGAAAATAAAACACTACGGGCCAGATCCACGAAGCCCGGGCGCAACGTAATTTTTCGGATTTAAGTTACACCGCCGCAATTTTTCCAAGTTAGTGCCCGATCCACAAAGCACTTACCTGGAAATTTGCGGCGGTGTATCCTAAATCCGGCCGGCGCAGGGCGGGCCAATTCAAATGGGGCGAGTCCCATTTAAATTAGGCGCGCTCCCGCACCGGACGTACTGCGCATGCTCCGTTTCCGAACTCCCGCCGTGCTTTGCGCGCCGTGACGTAATTTTTTCGAACGGTGACGCGCGTAGCGTAATTCCGTATTCCCGGACGGCTTAAGCAAACGACGTTGATTTTTAAATTTCGACGCGGGAACGACGGCCCTTCTTTAGACAGCAATACACTGTCGGTACTGCATCCTAAGATCCGACAGTGTAAAACAATTACACATGTCGGATCTTAGGGATATCTATGCGTAACTGATTCTATGAATCAGCCGCATAGATAGAAACAGGGATACGACGGCGTATCAGCAGATACGCCTGCGTATACCTTTTGTGGATCTGGCCCTACACCCCTATTTGGGCCCTCCGGTCAACTAACCAAAATCTCCTCCACATCCCCAAGTCCCGCTACAAATCTAAAGGAGAACGAAGAATTGCAGTGCAAGGACCACGGCTATGGAACGCTCTACCCACAAACATCCACATGGAAGAAAACCATCGGGCCTTCAGGAAAAAAATTAAGACCAACCTCTTCTGAAGGATCTGGATGAAATTGGACACAAGCGCCTTGAGGCGATTTAGTTCACTTTTGTAGCGCTATACAAGTTACTCACTCACTCACTCAATGCAGGAATTTGCCCGGTATGGAAGCGTCTACGCCATCTTCAAACCTATAATAATGTGCAAAAACGCCAAAAAAAACCCCACTCTGGCAGCTCAAGGGTTAAAGCATAGATGAGATCGTAGTGATTACATTTAACTATACTTTAACGTACAACTGATCCAAGCCATGGAGTTTCCCATTAGTTGCCGAAACAACTTGACAAAAGCTGGCAGGTGCCTGGTCTTCAATTCCACTGAATATAATATAAAATACATTCCTGAAGTGAAATAACACCCTAAGTGCCTGCGGATATACCCGTCCCAGCATCCAGTTATCTGTAGCCATCATTCTATAAATTGTGTTTTATGCAGGCTGCAAGGATAAATCGGTGAGTCGGTCATCTCCGTCACCATGCTGGGCTACAAATGGATGAAATAAACACAATGTGGTTTGATTTGAGTGATTTGCTCCATGACACGTCTATTCCCACGTCTACCGTTCATCTCCTGGGAAGCTAGCTTATGAATTTATTTGACTCTGTATATGTAGGACGATGTTTTACGCTTTCGCTTACTATATGTTATTATGCATGGTCATGTCTTTATCTAATTTTCTGATCTTGTTCTGAACTTTGAGGCTTCACGTCTTATTTTTTCCTAGAGGTTTATGCTGCGATATACCCAGATCCGTACAATTCAGTGTCAGCTTATATTACATAAAATAGTGGAAATTACTCATGTTAAAGGGGTTGTAAAGGTACAATTTTTATTTTCCCTATATAGCTTCCTTTACCTTAGTGCAGTCCTCCTTCACTTACCTCATCCTTCCATTTTGCTTTTAAATGTCCTTATTTTTTCTGAGAAATCCTCACTTCCCGTTCTTCTGTCTGTAACTCCACACAGTAATACAAGGCTTTCTCCCTGGTGTGGAAAGCCTCTTTAGGGGGGAGGGGGCGAGCAGGAGTGTCAGCATGCCCACTAACACACAGCTCCTTTCTCTATCTGCAAAGTAGAGAGCGTCCTGGCCCTCCTGCTCGCCCCCGTAACGTGCGTCGTAACGTCGCAGGGAACGGAGATCGGCGGCACACGGGGACACTGTGTGAATCGAGCGAGGACCTGCTTGCTCACACAGCGCGGCAGCATCGCAGGATCCAGGGACAAGGTAAGTAATATATAGGTAGATTCAGGTAGATTGAAATAAACTTGCGGCGGCGTAGCTTAGCGTGTTTAGGCTACGCCGCCGTAAGTTAGCTAGGCAAGTACTTGATTCTCAAAGTACTTGCCTGCTAAGTTACGGCGGCGTAGCCTAAAGCGGGTGGGCGTAAGGGCGCCTAATTCAAATGTGTCTAAGGGGGCGTGTTTTATGTTAATGGGGCTTGACCTTACGTTTTTGACGTTTTTTTTAAACTGCGCATGCGCCGGGCGCCTACATTTCCCAGTGTGCATTGCGGCTAGGTACGCCGCACGGGCCTATTGATTTCGACGTGGACGTAAACGACGTAAATCCCTATTCACAGACGACTTACGCAAACTACGTAAAAATTTCGAATTTCGAAGCGGGAACGGCGGCCATACTTTAACATTACTATTAGATGGAATAACTTTAGGCCTGATAATGCCTTACGGAAACGGCGTAAATGTACTGCGGCGGCCGGGCGTACGTTCGTGAATCGGCGTATCTACTAATTTACATATTCTACGCCGACCGCAATGGAAGCGCCACCTAGCGGCCAGCCTCAATATTGCAACTTACGATAGGACGGCGCAAGCCGTCCTATCTTAGATATGTTTAAGCGTATCTCTGTTTGAGAATACACTTAAACATAAGTCGGCGTAGATTCTGAGTTAGGTCGGCTTATCTACTGATAAGCCGGCCTAACTCTTTGTGAATCCACCTATTTGTCTCTTGCTGCTGCGAGGCGAGCCCGAGTCTGGCTCGGGGATACCGCTCTTGGTATAAAAATCTTACCCCGAGCCAGACTCGGGAATACCGCTAGGAGGGTTAAAGCTGAATTCTAGATATGGATTTTTTTTATAGTTACATTGTCTAGCTTGGACCATTTTAAGTATTTATGTAGCTATTGGTGTGCGCAGCCTATCGCATTAGGGTTAAGGTGACCAAATTTGTAAAATGAAATCCGGGGACATATTTTTTTTTTTCCGGCAAATAGTAAACATTTTTGTAAGCATGTTTCCCTCAAATGATATATGCAGTGCAATTTAAAGCAATACAATTTTAGCAAAGAATAACAAATAATGAGGAAATAGTTTTTGATGGGAGCCCAGATGTCCTACAGTACTCTAGTATACACCACTTTGGGGCGCAGATATTAGGGAGATCAAAATGGATAGTAATAAATTGAGTAACGTGTGAAGCCTCGTACACACGACCGAGGAACTCGACGGGTGAAACACACCGTTTTCCTCGTCGAGTTCCTTGTTAGGCTGTCGAGGAACTCGACAAGCCAATTTTCTCCATTCCCGTCAAGGAAATAGAGAACTTGCTCTCTTTTTGGCTCGTCGAGTTTCTCGACAGTTTCCTCGACGAAAATGTACACACGACCGGTTTCCTCGGCAAAAAAATATCTCCCAGCAAGTTTCTTGCTGGTTTTTGCCGAGAAACTCGGTTGTGTGTACGAGGCCTGACCAAAATGGATGGATTTTATCACAGCTCCTTGGAATATGGAAAAAATCTCCTTGAGTTATGACATTTATGACATTCAAAATTATCTCCTATCTGTAAAAGCCTGAGTGGTGTATAATAGATTCTATGAAAAATGCACAGTAATGGTAGTGGTAAAATAATTATGAAGGAGCTCATCGCAATCATCATCGGACAGATCAGGAATATCCTCCATCCAGTGGGCTCGTAAAGTATGTAAACAGGTCGGGTTACTTTGTATTAAGGTTCCATAATAGGAGGTAATAAGCTTATGTACACACATATGGGTTTCCTGGCAGACTTTTTACAGCCGGGAAACCCGAGAAGAAAGCCGAGAACCTGCTAGGCACTGGGCAGCTTTTTCCCCCTACATACGGCTGGTTTTCCTGGCAGGAAAACTGCCATGAGAACTTTGGCTGGTAATCCCGGCTGTGTGTATGCTCCACCACCAGTGTTTACCATAGGAAAACTGCCGGGAAAAAGACCACCGGAAATCGCGGCAGGAAAAAAGAGAACATGGCTATCGGCGGAGATGTAAGCAGCGCAGCTCCAGAGCAAAATAATTTTTTTTTTTTTTTATTTTGGCTTAAAAAAAATTGTTTATGCCCGAGAACCGGAAGTGATGTCAGAGGTCACTCCGGTCCTCCAAGGGCATAGAGACGAGTGGAGAACATCTTGCCCTCGCTCGACGTCCTGCCCAGAAAATGGCCGCATTGGATCGCTTCTGTGTGTTGCCGACGGCTCTGGTAAGCCCGAAAACCATCGGGAAGCAGGGGGCACCTCTCCCACCGCCTCTAAAAGTGATTCTGTGGTAAATGCGCCCGCAGGACCACTTTTATATGTTGCAGAAGCGTCCCATAAAAAATATGATACTGGGGTTATGGCAGCTAGCTAGATGGTCCCCAGTTTTATTTTTAATTTTTTTGTCTGACCCCCCCTTTAGAAACTCATGGCAGGGGCCCGGGCCCGGGCCTGCCCCCACCCCCTGTTTTTTCTTAATTTTCTCTTTTTTTGTCTGACCCCCCACCTTTAGCAACGTGCGACAGCGCCCCCCCCCCCCGTATTTTAATTATTATGTATTTATTTTTCATCTGACTTTAGCAACTTGCGGAAGGAGAGAGAAGAAAAGTCTTGACTTGACTTTGTTTTGTTCGTCAGCACCAACCGTCCCCCCCCCCCCCCCCCTGGCAGGAGAGAGAAGAGATGACACTTTCGGAACAACAACCCGCCCGCTTATCATCTCGCAGCACAAGAGAGTTTTCTTTCGAAAACTAACTCTGAAATTATTAGTACATTTCTTATTTTAACAGGGAAATGGCCATACCACAAAAGTTGAAATGCGTGCAAATAATGATATCACGTCTCTTTGTAGGTCAGGAAAAACGAAGCAGTAAGCCGGAAGATCTGGAAAAGGTTGTGTTTAATAATCTTGTATCTTATTTCAATCACGACAGTCGTGTTTGAAGAGCTGTTATGTAAAAACTTGCGTCTGTCTAAAAGTCTTCTCTTGTCTTCAGAATCTCTTCAACGTCATTGGATTTCTTTCAAGAAGCTTGTTGTTGAAAAAATATCGATGCAATCATTAGCACGAGGATGCAAAATAGCTGATTATTCTGTAGCTTAGTGTTTATCAAATCTATAAGAAGCTCTAATGTCTCTAATGTGAAATAGCTAGGCGCTGTTCTGTTATTAGTAACACTTTCAGCACTTTAAAAGCCACCTACACCTTAACCGCTTGCCGACCGGCCCACGCACTTATACGTCGGCAGAATGGCACGGCTGTGCTAAGCAACGTATATACGTTGCTTTGAATTTCGCACACCGTGCGGGCGTCCCTGCCACAAGCTCTGCGACCGTGCCCACGGGACCTGGGGACTCGATGTCCGCCGGTATCCCGCGATTGTGTCACGGAGCTGCAGAATAGGGAGAGGCCTGTGTAAACAAGGAATCTCCCTGTTCTAATAGTAAAGAAAAAATATTGCGCTTATTTAAATGTGAAAGGAAGCTGCGATCAAAAAAGTGTTATACCACACAAACAGTATGCAAAAAGAGAGGAAATCGCGCTAAATGAATGTAAACCATAAATAATTGAGTGATAAAAACACATGAAATGTTCAAATGGTGATCATAGAAGATAAGTCCGTCAGAAAGACAAATACTGCATGGACAATCTCCCAAGTGTATACAGCGAATCCACATGAGAAAAGTGCTTGACAGGAAAGAACCTCCACCACAGTCAAATAAAGCCTCTTACCGAATGGAGATGATCCCCAAATTATAAGAGATCAAAAACAGCCTGGTAAGAGACATGGATCGATGGTATTCAATAAGGAACCCAGATGATGATAGCCTGATAACCCGTATCCTTGGTATAGGAAAGTGACTCCCGATATGCCATCCGAGGTTATGTAGGAATAAAAGGGGCTCACATAGTGTAAAACCTTAATTTATTCAATAAAAATAAGTGAAGTAACACTTACAATTGTTCAAATATGCAGAGCATATAAAAGCCGGCCAGCTTGGAAACACACAGCCCGTATCCGGGTAGAGAAAATGCGCGGTGACGTCAGCACACCGCCTCCCTACGTTTCGTCACGACAGGACTTGGTTCTGCCTTGTGACAGGATGACTTAGCACTTTGTCTCTGGCATATTGGTCAAAAGTTAACAAAACTAGTACCCAGCAGCAATATTAAAGCGGAGGTTCACCCTAAAAACATGTATTTAACATTCCATTCAGCATAATTCCAACATTTACACTATGCCGTTTTTTTTTTTTTTGCTGTACATACCGTCTTATTGTTATTTTCCACCCGGCCTTCTGGGTTCTCACTCCCGTGGGAGTAGGCGTTCCTATGCAGAGGCTAGATGATTGACGCCTTGTGAAAAACTTTCCCCCGGCGCATAAGGCGCGTCACCAGTTTTCCAAAAGTAGCCGTCTCTATACGGTGTCTGCGCAGTCAGCTCTACACGGCAGGCGCAGGCGCCGTATAGAGCCGACTAGCAGTTCGGCTACTTTCGGAAAACTGGTGACGCGCCTTATGCGCCGGGGGGAAGTTTTTCACAAGGCGTCAATCATCTAGCCTCTGCATAGGAACGCCCACTCCCGCGGGAGTGAGAACCCGGAAGCCGGGTGGAAAATAACAATAAGACGGTATGTACAGAAAAAAAACGGCATAGTGTAAATGTTGGAATTATGCTAAATGGAATGTTAAATACTTGTTTTTAGGGTGAACCTCCGCTTTAAGTGACACACTGGCCCGGATTCAAATAGCAGTTACGACGGCGTATCTCCGGATACGCCGTCGTAACTCTGATTTGCAAGGTCGTATCTATGCGAATGATTCATAGAATCAGTTACGCATAGATTTCCCTAAGATCCGACCGGCGTAAGTGTCGTATCTTAGGCTGCATATTTACGCGAGGAATATGCAAATTAGGTAGATACGCCGATTCAGAAACGTACGTCCGCCGGCGCATTTTTTTATGTCGTTTACGTTAGGCTTTTTCCGGCGTAAAGTTACCCCTGCTATATGAGGCTTATCCTATGTTAAGTATGGACGTCGTTCCCGCGTTGAATTGAAAATTTTACGTCATTTGCGTAAGTCGTTCGCGAATAGGGCTGTACGTAAGTTACGTTCACGTCTAAAGCATTGATGATTTGTGGCGTAATTTCGAGCATGCACACTGGGATTCTTTTACGAACGAATTGTGGGGTCACAATTAATTTGAATAAAACACGCCCACATCATCCACATTTGAATTAGGCAGGCTTACGCCGGACCACATACGCTACGCCGCCGTAACTTAGGGCGCAAGTTCTTTATGAATACGGAACTTGCGCCCTAAGTTACCGCAGCGTAACGTATCTGAGATACGTTACGCTGAGATACGTTACGCCCGCCGATAAATACACCATTGTACCTGAATCCGGGCCACTGTGACAGAGTCAGCCAGAGCCATGATAGAGTACATGCTGCCTGTGAGTTATCATAATGCTAATGATCTTAACCAGTTACAGATCGGCCGTACGCAGATTTACTGCTACAGGGCGCTTGCACTGCAAAGGATCACGTATATACTTGATCCTGCATTTCTGGGTCCACTGGTACCCGCTGATTGTTATGTACACAGGCAGTGCTGTGGTTTGCCTATGTAAACAAGGCAGATCACCGTTCTGTCAGTATGGAAGACATTGATCCTGTGTTCCTGTAAAGCAGTTACAGGGATCTATGACTTCCCTTAGTAAAAGCACCTCCCCCACAGTGAGAAAATACTTGTTAGGCACACATTAAGCCCTAGGCACAGTGAGGCTGCAAATAGGCACAGTGAGGCTGCAAATGGGCACAGCGAGGCTGCAGATGGGCATTGTTGACCCTCTTTTCCGCTTACAGTAGCTGCTGCATTTCTCACCCTAGGCTTATACTCGAGTCAATACGTCTTCCCATTTTTTTTTTTTTTTGTGGTAATGTTAGGTGCCTCGGCTTATATTCGGGTCAGCTTATACTCAAGTATATACAGTATTCTACAGAAGTTCTTCCTTCCATGGTGTGCGACCAATCTTCTTTTTCTTCAAACACCACTCCCTACACCCATAGGTGAACTCCGGTAAATTCTTTATTTTGTAGTTCATAAAAAATAAACAGGTTAATCACCTTGCATATAGAATATAATGGCATACAATTCCTTCAAAAGACATGAGTTACCCATTTAACAAAACCCACAGGGATAGATTCACAAAGGAGATACGACGGCGTATCTCCAGATACGCCGTCGTATCTCTGAGTCAGGCCGGTCGTATCTATGCGCCTGATTCATAGAATCGGTTACGCATAGATTTCTATTAGATCCGACCGGCGTAAGTCTCTTACGCCGTCGGATCTTAACTGCATATTTACGCTGGCCGCTAAGGGCGTGTACGCTGATTTACGCCTAGAATATGTAAATCGTCTAAATACGCAAATTCACGAACGTACGCCCGGCCGATGCAGTACAGTTACGCCGTTTACGTTAGGCTTTTCCCGGCGTAAAGTTACCCCTGCTATATGAGGCGTATATGCGGCGTACCAATGTTAAGTATGGCCGTTCCCGCGACAAAATTTGAAAAATGTACGTCGTTTGCGTAAGTCGTCCGTGAATGGGGCTGGACGTCATTTACGTTCACGTCAAAACCAATGACGTCCTTGCGGCGTACTTTGGAGCAATGCACATTGGGAAATTCCACGGACGGCGCACCCAATCACGTCGGGTCAGGGTTAATTTACATAACACACGCCCAACTCTTCACAATTTGAATTAGGCGGGCTTACGCCGGCCTATTTACGCTATGCCGCCGCAACTTTCTTTTAAGAATACGGCACTTGCCTGTAAAAGTTGCGGAGGCGTAACGTAAATAGGATACGTTACGCCCGCACAAAGAAACGCCATTCTACGTGAATCTACCCCACAATGTTTACATGTCGCCTCCAAATTCTTTTTTAGACAAAAAAAAAAACGATTTTGGAATGAGGACATCTATACATAACACCATGGGCCCGTTGTCCTGCTTCTGGAACAGCACTGAAATAATTGCTTCTGACAGCGAATTAAAATTTTAACAATTCTAGTCAATCTCAATGTCGGCTGGGAGAGGTTATCTGCAGTTAATTCTATTGCAGTACAGGAATGGAGGCCGTTAAAAGGGTGTTTATTACCTCTGTCCTCAATTCTGTTCTGACATCTCATGTGTCTGCATCACGCTGGTTTTGTTCAAATAAATCCCGGCTATTGTAATGGGTAGTCAAGAGTTGTCACATAAGAATGGTATATTTGAAAAGGCAAATAAAATGCAAATAAAAACATCTTAATTCTTCTTAGAAAAACACGATGCATTATGGTGTATAAGAATGCAATAGAATAAAATAGAATAGAATAAAATGATTCCCTGTCTGGTATCTTTTAACCACTTAGCGACCGCCCTAAAGCAGTTTTACTGCTACAGCATACCTCCCAACTTCCGTGGATCGTAGTTGTTGAGCGGGGGGGGGTTTGTCGCAAATTGCATGACCGTGGCGTTTTACCGCGAATCGCGGGACCAAGGGATTTAGCGTGAATTGCGGGGGGGAGGGGGGTGGGTGCCGCGAAAAAAACGTTGGACACTGGCACTGCTCGCGGGACCGCGGAATTTAAAGCGAGTCGCGGGACATTCAAGCGCATTCGGGGACGGTTTGGAGGTATGCTACAGGGAAGCAGCTGTGTGCAGGATCGTGTTTATACATATGTGATCCTGCACTTCCAGGTAGGGAGGAGCAAATGCGCACTGCCAGTGACTCGCTCCTGTTGATCGGGGGCTGATCGGCAGGTACCGAAGACTTGATGTCCACCTAGTGCACAGGTGTCAAACACAAGGCCCGCGGGCCGAATCCAGCCCTCCAGGCCATTTCATGTGCCCCTCGCACCTCTCCTGCAGCAGCAGGAGAGCTCCAGCCCTCCTCTGGTCCTACTCCAGACCCTTACTTTCTGCTTTCAAGCAATGCATCCAGCTTCTTCCCAACAGCAGCATAAGGAAAGGGGGTTGCACTGTGATGTAAGGGAGAGTGGGGGACTCCACTTCTGATGGTGGGGGTGGCTCTTGACATCTAATGTAAGGGGAGGGGATGCGCTGGACCAGGGCTGTCCTAATAGCATTATGGGCCCTTGGGCAAAGTAATGCACTGGGGCCCCTACCAGCTTGCCCCAAGCAAGGGGGGTCAAGAGGGCACAGTACAAGGGGGGGGGGTCTGAAGGGCACAGTACAAGGGGGGTCAGGAGGACACAGTACAATGGGGGTCAGGAGGGCACAGTACAGTGGGGAACAGTACAGGGGGGGTCAGGAGGGCACAGTACAGGGGGGGGTCAGGAGGGCACAGTAAAGGGGGGTCAGGAGGGCACAGTACAGGGGGGTCAGGCGGTTCAGAAGGGCACAGTACAGGGGGGGTCAGGAGGGCACAGTACAAGGGGGGGTCATGAGGGCACAGTACAGGTGGGTCAGGAGGTCACAGTACAGGGGGGGTCAGGAGGGCACAGTATAGGTTCTGGGACACTTCCCGGGACACAACCATATCAGGACAGTTTAGTAAAAAGCGTGACAAATCCGGGACAGTTGGCAAGTATGATGTAATGCAAGATTATGGTGGGGGCCCCCCATGTAACTGGGGCCCCTGGGAAGTGCCCAGGAGTGCCCTTGCATTAAGATGGCCCTGCGCTGGACATCTAATCTTACAGATACAACCGGCCCTTTTGAGAACAATCATAATGCTGATACGGCCCACGATAAAATTTAGTTTATTGACACCCCTGACCTAGTGTTTAGGTGGATCTATCCACATAATGTATACTGCCACTCTGTATCATATTAGTTAACCAAAATCACACTAAATTTTTTCATATACATACAGTATCTCACAAAAGTGAGTACACCCCTCACATTTTTGTAAATGTTTTATTCTATCTTTTCATGTGACGACACTGAAGAAATTGCATTTTGCTACAATGCAAAGTAGTTTTCTGTCCCCTCAAAATAACTCAACACACGGCCATTAATGTCTAAACCGCTGGCAACAAAAGTGAGTACACCCCCATGTGAAAATTTCCAAATTGGGCCCAAAGTGTCAATATTTTGTGTGGCCACCAATATTTTCCAGCACTGTCTTAAACTTCTTGGGCATGGAGGTCACCAGAGCTTCACAGGTTGCCACTGGAGTCCTCTTCCACTCCTCCATGACCACATCACAGAGCTGGTGGATGTTGGAGACCTTGCGCTCCTCCACCTTCCGTTTGAGGATGCCCCACAGATGATCAATAGGGGTTTAGGTCTGGAGACATGCTTGGCCAGTCCATCACCTTTACCCTCAGCTTCTTTAGCAAGGCAGTGGTCATCTTGGAGGTGTGTTTGGGGTCGTTATGTTGGAATACTGCCCTGCGGCCCAGTCTCCGAAGGGAGGGGATCATGCTCTGCTTCAGTGTTTCACAGTATATGTTGGCATTCATGGTTCCCTCAATGAACTGAGTAATGCATGAGTGCTGCAGCCCCAGACCATGACACTCCCACCACCATGCATGACTGTAGACACACTTGTCTTTGTACTCCTCACCTGGTTGCCGCCACACACACTTGTCACCATCTGAACCAAAAAAGTTTATCTTGGTCTCATCAGACTACAGGACATGGTTCCAGTAATCCATGTCCTTAGTATGCTTGTCTTCAGCAAACTGCAGGCTTTCTTGTGCATCATCTTTAGAAGAGGCTTCCTTCTGGGACGACAGCCATGCAGACCAATTTGATGCAGTGTGCAGCGTATGGTCTGAGCACTAACAGGCTGACCCCCCCACCCCTTCAACCTCTGCAGCAATGCTGGCAGCACTCATACGTCTATTTCCCAAAGACAACCTCTGGATATGACGCTGAGCATGTGCACTCAACTTATTTGGTCGACTATGGCGAGGCCTGTTCTGAGTGGAACCTGTCCTGTTAAACTGCAGTATGGTCTTGGCCATCGTGCTGCAGCTCAGTTTCAGTGTCTTGGCAATCTTCTTATAGCCTAGGTCAGAGATATGCAATTAGCGGACCTCCAGCTGTTGCAGAACTACAACTCCCATGAGGCATAGCAAGACTCTGACAGCCACAAGCTTGACACCCAGAGGCAGAGGCATGATGGGACTTGTCGTTTTGTAACAGCTGGAGGTCCTCTAATTGCATATCCCTTGGAAGCATTGAACTTCGTTTTTTTCAGCACGTCGTTGTGTTTTACGTCACCGCGTTCTGACACGATTGTTTTTTTAACCGATGGTGTGTAGGCACGACGGACCATCAGTCAGCTTCATCGGTTAACCTATGAAAACTGCCCATCAGACCATTCTCATCGGATGGTCTGATCGTGTGTACGCGGCTTAACAAGTCACATGACATCAGGGAGGAAAAATGGCTAATTTGGCCCAATTTGGAAATTTTCACTTATGGGTGTACTCACTCGTTTTGCCAGCGGTTTAGACATTAATGGCTGTGTGTTGAGTTATTTTGAGGGGACAGCAAATTTACACCGTTATACAAGCTGTACACTCACTACACAACATTGTAGCAAAGTGTAATTTCTTTAGCGTTGTCACATGAAAATATATAATAAAATATTTAAAAAAATGTGAGGGATGTACTCACTTTTGTGAGATACTGTATATACGTCTGTATATATTTCTAGAATAGTTAAACCCATGTCAAAACACAAGAGAGATACTTTTATTCCCAGTTTAATTCACCATTATCAGGTAATTTAACAGAATGGACTGCCAAAAGATTTCAAACACCATTAATGTTCAACAGCCATTAGTACTGTACAGTGTGTCATTCCCTGGAGCTGACAAAATAATTACTCAGCTAATGGCTACACTGAATGCAATTTAGCATCCTGGCAATGACACAAACTGTAATTTGCAATAAAAAGCAGAAATTGACTAAGGATCACACACAATGAACTCTCTGCTTTTTCCTTTTTGGTTTACATTGTATTTTTCTGTAAAAAAAAGTTAGAATTACATAATGTGCCACATCATCTGCAGCAGCATGAGACTAGCCAGTAACCATTTTATTTCCAGGAGTTCTATCACCTTAGATAGCCTGCCAAGGGCTGCTCAGGCAAGTTCCTGCATCTTAAAGTGTTTTTTTTTTATCAGGGGACAAATGGGCTGGGGGCAAGGGGGACAAAATGAAATACATTAGACATGAAATGTGTTGGACTGGTAGCCCAATTAAATATGTTGGGCTGGTGGCCCAATGAAATACATTGGGCTGGTGTCCCAATGAAATACATTGGGCTGGTAGCCCAATTAAATACATTGGGCTGGTGTCCCAATGAAATACATTGGGCTGGTAGCCCAATTAAATACGTTGGGCTGGTGCCCCAATGAAATATGTTGGGCTGGTGTCCCAATGAAATACGTTGGGCTGGTGCCCCAATGAAATATGTTGGGCTGGTGTCCCAATGAAATGAGTTGGGCTGGTGTCCCAATGAAATACGTTGGGCTGGTGTCCCAATGAAATACGTTAGACTGGTGACCCAATGAAATACGTTAGACTGGTGACCCAATGAAATACTTTAGACTGGTGACCCAATGAAATATGTTGGGCTGGTAGCCCAATGAAATATGTTGGACTGGTAGCCCAATGAAATATGTTGGGCTGGTGGCCCAATGAAATATGTAGGGCTAGTGTCCCAATGTATTACAATAGACTGGTGGCCCAATTAAATATGTAGGGCTGTTGTCCCAATGAAATATATTGGGCTGGTAGCCCAATGAAATATGTTGGGCTGGTGTCCCATGAAATACATTAGACTGGTGGCCCAATGAAAAATGTTGGACTGGTAGCCCAATAAAATATGTTGGACTGGTAGCCCAATTAAATAGGTTGTTCTGGTGGCCCAATTAAATAAGTTGAGCTGGTGGCCCAATGAAATATATAGGGCTGGTGTCCCAATTAAATATGTTGGACTGGTAGCCCAATGAAATATGTTGTTCTGGTGGCCCAATTAAATATGTTGAGCTGGTGTCCCAATGAAATACGTTGGGCTGGTGCCCCAATGAAATATGTTGGGCTGGTGTCCCAATGAAATGAGTTGGGCTGGTGTCCCAATGAAATACGTTGGGCTGGTGTCCCAATGAAATACGTTAGACTGGTGACCCAATGAAATACGTTAGACTGGTGACCCAATGAAATACTTTAGACTGGTGACCCAATGAAATATGTTGGGCTGGTAGCCCAATGAAATATGTTGGACTGGTAGCCCAATGAAATATGTTGGGCTGGTGGCCCAATGAAATATGTAGGGCTAGTGTCCCAATGTATTACAATAGACTGGTGGCCCAATTAAATATGTAGGGCTGTTGTCCCAATGAAATATATTGGGCTGTTGTCCCAATGAAATATATTGGGCTGGTAGCCCAATGAAATATGTTGGGCTGGTGTCCCATGAAATACATTAGACTGGTGGCCCAATGAAAAATGTTGGACTGGTAGCCCAATAAAATATGTTGGACTGGTAGCCCAATTAAATAGGTTGTTCTGGTGGCCCAATTAAATAAGTTGAGCTGGTGGCCCAATGAAATATATAGGGCTGGTGTCCCAATTAAATATGTTGGACTGGTAGCCCAATGAAATATGTTGTTCTGGTGGCCCAATTAAATATGTTGAGCTGGTGGCCCAATGAAATATGTAGAGCTGGTGTCCCAATGAAATATGTTGGACTAGTAGCCCAATGAAATATGTTGTTCTGATGGTTTAAATAAATATGTTGGGCTGGTGTCCCATGAAATACGTTAGACTGGTGGCCCAATGAAATATGTTGGACTGGTAGCCCAATAAAATATGTTGGTCTGGTGGCCCAATGAAATATGTTGGGCTGGTGGCACAATGAAATATGTAGGGCTGGTGTCCCAATGAAATATGTTGGACTAGTAGCCCAATTAAATATGTTGAGCTGGTGTCCCAATGAAATATGTAGACCTGGTGTCTCAATGAAATACGTTAGACTGGTGGTACAATGAAATGTGTCGGACTGTAGCCCAATAAAATATGTTGGTCTGGTGACCCAAATAATTTGTTGGGCTGGAAGCCCAATGAAATATGTAAGGCTGGTGTCCCAATGAAATATGTAGGGCTGGTGTCCCAAAGAAATATGTAAGGCTTGTGTCCCAATGAAATACGTTACACTGGTGGCCCGATGAAATATGTTGAGCTGGTAGCCCAATGAAATATGTTGGGCTGGCAGCCCAATGAAATATGTTGGACTTGTAGCCCAATGAAATATGTTGGACTTGTAGCCCAATGAAATATGTTGGTTTGCTGGTTCGATTAAATATGTTGGGCTGGTGACCCAATGAAATATGTTGGGCTGGTGTCCCATGAAATATGTTGGACTGGTAGCCCAATGAAATATGTTGCGCTGGTGGCCCAATGAAATATGTAGGGCTGGTGTCCCAATGAAATACGTTGGATTAGTAGCCCATTGAAATATGTTGGTCTGGTGTCCCAATGAAATATGTAAGGCTGGTGTCCCTATGAAATACGTTAGACTGGTGGCCCAATGAAATATGTCGGGCTGGTAGCCCAATGAAATATGTTGGTCTGGTAGCCCAATGAAAAATGTTGGTCTGGTAGCCCAATGAAATATGTCGGGCTGGTAGCCCAATGGAATATGTCGGGCTGGTGGGATACTTAACCAAAGGGAAGGAAAAAACTGTCGCTGTAACAGCTTAAAAAGTGTTAAAAGGTGTTCAGTTCAGTTTGTTAGCCAAGCCCACGGAAATCTGCTGATGTATCTACTATGACCCTCTCCACAGACTGTCATTTAATTAGAGTTTACATCAGATTTGAACTAATTATAGATCACAACATATTTTTAAGACTTAAACAAATACATTTTCTTACGACCATTTGTTTTAAATGTGATTTGTAATGTTTAAAAAAAAAAAAAATGAATGCCATTTTTTATTTGTGTTTTATTTTTATACTTGAAAGCTTCAGCTGCTATTAAATATAACAAATGCCTATATCGGTTGGAAGAAATGGCATTAAAAATAATGATTTGTATGTTTCAGTGCGTGGATCCCGTCTAGGAAAACTGCAGGCTGTCAAACCCAACAGCGAAGACTGTCTGCGATCAGATAATTCCGTGTCCTTTATGTGTGCGGAATTTATTTGATATCCATATTTTTCAGACAGAAGGAATCTCCTGCAGGCTGACTGTGCTGCTCGCTGTCTGTGTCCTAGCCTGTTTGTAAACTTGTGTGAATATATGGAATGCATAATAAAAATCACCGGGAGTACATAGATAACGACTTTATTGTAACAAAGAAAATGATAGATGACCTAAATGTAAGCTTTTTTTATAGGACTGTTTAGACAAATAAAGCACAAAAACCTCCGGCACATCCACAGTCATTATGATAAATAAAGGCTAATGTTAAAGTGATTGTAAACGATCACCTTGTAAAACAACCCATTACGTTTAAAATTAAAAGGAAAGGCAAAACATTTGTGTATAGATATAAAAAAAATAAAAATATAAATACCTTTTTTCCCCCTTTTTTTTAAAGTGATCACATTCCCTCTATTTTCAGCTGATACTCTGGCGTATTTTCAAATTTGCCGCGTCGTATCTTAATTTGTGATTCACAAACAAGATACAACGGCTTTTGGCTAAGATCCGACAGGCTTACGGCTTTGTACGCCTTCGGATCTTAGGCTGCAATACTTCGACCGCCCCTGGGTGGAGTTCGCGTCATTTTCCAGCGTCGGGTATGCAAATGAGCTTTTACGGCGATCCACGAAGGTTTTCGCGTTCGTTACGTCCTCGCTACTTGTTTTTTCCCGTCGCAAAGTTAAGGCTGCTTTTACATGGCTTAACTTTAGACGAGCCATGTTAAAGTATGGCCGTCGTTCCCGGGTCGAATTTCAATTTTTTTTTGTTTTTGCGTAAGACGTCTAGGAATACGAAAGTACGTTACGCACGTCGCCGTTCAAAAAAATGACGTCACTTCGCGCAAAGCACGGCGGGAATTTCAAAACGGAGCATGCGCAGTACGTCCGGCGCGGGAGCGCGCCTAATTTAAATGGTACACGCCCCATTTGAATTAGGCGGGCTTGCGCCGGACGCCTTTATGTTACACCGCCGTAAGTTTACAGGCAAGTGCTTTGTGAATCAAGCACTTACGCTGAAAACTTGCGGTGGTGTAACGTAAATGGCATACGTTACGCCGCGGCGCAGGTACCTGAATCTGGCCCCCTGTTTCTCCTCAGTAAACTTCACACCATTACCCGAGCGGTGTTTAGTCAGCCAGAACAGCTTACTGAGGAGGAACAGGAAGTGAGAAAATTCAGACAAAGAAAACAAAGAAAAAAAACATTTAGAAGGGAAATGGAAGGAAAAGGTAAGTGAACCAACAATGCACTGGCTTAAAGGAACCTATTTAGAAAATAAAAAACAAACCTTTACAACCCCTTTAATAGTCCCAAAATAAGGTAAAAAGAGAGGGGGGGAGGTAGATATAATCAGTTCAAACCACATGGGTGGCAGCAACCTTGGGAGTGGAAGCACAACTCTGGGAAAACAAAATAGAAAAGGAACAAGATGCGCCAGTGTAGTATTTAAGAATTCAACAGAAACAAGCCAAATGGCTACTCACAATGAGAAGGTAATATTAAGGCATATACGGTAAATATTATGCGGTCCAAGGTCACTTTGCAATCCACGGTGACTTTAGAAGCTGGATCCCAGCAATAGAATGACAGGCCACAGAGAGATGGAGACGCGTAGAAGCCTCTGTGGGAACCCAAAGGCTGGCTGCCTGGGCTGCACACCATACGATCTCGGCAGCGTCTGGAAACCAGAACCGGAAGTGCTCCATTCCCGAGCCTTTCTGAGGGTTTCCAAGTGCACTAGAGCAGTGTAACGGAATGACCCGTGACACCCAGAGACGTTTGAAGGATGGGGGGTACTCCTGTGCCAGCGTCACTAATGACTCTTGGGTCTAGGGTCACTCTGTGCCCCTTTTGGGCATAGGGTGACTGATAACTGATAATTCATGTATTGCAGGAGATCTGGACATATTACAGGTGATTTCATGCTGACCCACAACAGGTCAATAGGCTCCTGAAAGACATTCCATTGTCCATTGTGTGATGCTAATACTGTGTTGTGTCTATTGTACTGATTAAGTCTGAAAGGTCAGATGTCTCCTTTCAGGGGTAGGGAATTAGCATGTCAATTATGTTTAGTAAAGGAATGTGTTTTGTGTAACAGGTGAGGAGGACTTGTCAAGCTGTATGCGGAGACAGGCTGTCTGGATAATGACTAATAATTAACTCAACTGAATGTCATTGTCTAAGAGAAGGTGTATTGAAGCCCCCCATTGTGTGATGTGTGGGTGGAGTGTGTCTTTGTCCCTGTGATTAACTGTAACATGCTTGTACTGTATATAAGAGAGCTAAGATACCATTAAAAGTTCATTCATACATTTTAAAACCAGTAACATAGCTTTTCTCATTATTCTGGGAATGAGATGGATCGTGTCTGATGTCTGATGTCTCCTAGATTGTGGAGTGTCAGATAAGCTGTCGTGGTTGATGGAATGGGAATATCGTAAACGGTGGTGACCGTTACAGTGGTGGCACAGCAGTGAGATGTTTCCATCGCCAGAAGAACAGCTACAAGGACACAGGACAATGGAGACACAGTATGAACAGCTGAAGCTCTCTTCCCTAATGGACTTACTGGAGAGCCGAGGCAGAACGGCCAGCAACTGTAAGAAAAGGGACATTATCGCACAACTTGTCGAAATGGATAGAGCTAAAAGGCCCAGCGTAACAGACAGTCAATGTGCAACAAGGCTATGACTAAGCATTGATATCCAATGCGAAACGTGTCAGCTGTTTTTCCCACTGTATGCTGGTACCTGTAGTGCATTTTTCCTTCACCCAATAAAGGGCACGTCTTTTTAAGACTTTGGAGTGCGGCTGTCCATATTTTCCTTCTTTTGCACATCCTGTGCATTGCCGGCACCCATTGGTTCCTGAGTGGACAGTGATTATCCTGGAGCGGCAGCTTCCCTACCAATGTGCAACAAGCTTGCGAAGTCCGTAAACCGGAGGTGACAAAGTGACCAAAGAAGGACACCTTCTAAGCGAGTTTGGGGTGGAGGAACTTGACTGGCCTTTCCTGATCTCAACCCGATAGAACACCTTCGGGATGAATAAAAGCGGAGACTGCGAGCCAGACTTCCTTGTCAAACAACAGCACTTGACCTCACAAATGTGCTTCTGGAAGAATGGTCAAACATTCCCATAGACACACTCCTAAACCTTGTGGACGGCCTTCCCAGAAGAGTTAAAGCTGTTATAGCTGCAAAGGGTGGGCCAACTCAATATTGAACCCTACGGACTAAAGGCAGGCGTCCCAATACGTTTGGCGATATAGTTCATCTGCCCTCAAAAGTCCAATGCACTTGGTTTAACAGTAAGTTATATAAAGCATTATCTGATTAATAAGATTTTCAACCGATAGTATTTACAAATCATTATACGTATAACATGGGAACCATCTTTTAGAACAGGAAAAATCCAACTGATGTTTTAGTTTTCAGCCTCCACAGTGAGAGTTTAAATGAAGCAGACCTGAGCAGACTGCAGTCTCCCTCTGATAATAACTCCTTAATGATCTCCCTCTGGTACCAGACTGTGTGATATTAAACGCTTTGCTAATCACTGATGCTTTTTTAGCACAAAGACGATACTAAAACCTGTTGGAGATTTAGAACTGTTGAAGTTTGTACCTTATAATCTCGTACATGTTGAATCACCAGACAAATAGAAACCACTATAGACATGTGCACACTGAAATATTTTGTTTTTCGTAATTTCGTTTTCGTCCAAAAAATAAATGTATTTAGTTCCTCCCAAAATTCGTTTTTATTTATTTTGTTTTTCGTTAAAAAAAATGCATTCGTCCGAAAATCCAAATTAAGGTCAAATCTGTCATTGAAGGCTTGTGGTGTCTGTCGAGTTTGCAGGGATTTCCTCGCACTTTCTGTTTGGCTATGAGACAGGAAGTGAAGGGAAATAGCTGCAAATAGGACACAGATGGCGAAAACAAATTTGACGGGTTATAACTCTCACTTGCTCTATCCAAAATGAAAAAAAAAAAAAAAATAAGAATTTGCCCATAGTTCTTATTTAAATCGGTTTAAAATAAATGCATAACTCGTGGTGTTTGGCTCATTTTAACCACTTAACCCCCGGACCATATTGCTGGTCAAAGACCAGAGCACTTTTTGCGGCACTGCGTCGCTTTAACTGACAATTGCGCGGTCGTGCGACGTGGCTCCCAAACAAAATTGGCGTCCTTTTTTCCCCACAAATAGAGCTTTCTTTTGATGGTATTTGATCACCTCTGCGGTTTTTAGTTTTTGCGCTATAAACAAAAATAGAGCGTCAATTTTGAAAAAAAATGAATATTTTTACTTTTTGCTATAATAAATATCCCCCAAAAATACATAAAAAAAACAATTTTTTCCCTCAGTTTAGGCCGATACGTATTCTTCTACATATTTTTCGTAAAAAAAAAATCGCAATAAACATTTATTGATTAGTTTGTGCAAAAGTTATAGCGTTTACAAAATAGGGCATAGTTTTATGGCATTTTTATTAATATATTTTTTTTACTAGTAAAGCCGGTTGATCAGTGAATTTTATTTGTACTGCGCTATTTGGGCAGACACTTCGGACACTTTTGACACATTTTTGGCACCATTGGCATTTTTATAGCGATCAGTACTATAAAAATGCATTGGATTACTATAAAAATGCCACTGGCAGGGAAGGGGTTAACACTAGGGGGTGGGGAAGGGGTTAAGTATGTTCCCTGGGTGTGTTCTAACTGTAGGGGGGGTGGCCTCACTAGGGAAAATGACTGGTCCTCGCTCTGTAACGAGCAATCGCGGGTGCCCGCCGGGAACGCGCACGGGAGTCAGGGACGAGCCCCTAGTGGCTGCTTAGAGAGCCAACGTTATACTATGGGCTCTCGCGCAGGGGAGCCGACCTCCTAGCCTCAAATCACACACACAGAGTGGTACAGGTTTTGCTCAAGAATATCCCTGTAGCACCATCTATCTTTCCCTCAACCCTGACCAGTTTCCCAGTCCCGACTGCTGAAAAACATCCCCACAGCATGATGCTGCCACCACCATGTTTCACTGTGGGGATGGTGTTCTTTGGGTGATCTGATGTGTTGGGTTTGCACCAGATATAGCGTTTTCTTTGATGGCCAAAAAGTTAAATTTTATTCTTGTCAGAAAAAAGCACCTTCCTCCATACATTTTGGGAGTCTCCCACATGCCTTTTCGCAAACTCAAAACGTGCCATTTTGTTTTATGCTGAAAGTAATGTCTTTCTTCTGCCATAAAACCCAACTCTATGGAGCGTACGGCTTATTGTCGTCCTATGTACAGATACTCCAGTCTCTACTGTGGAACTCTGCAGCTCCTCCAGGGTTACCTTAGGTCTCTGTGCTCCTCTCTGATTAATGCCCTCCTTGCCCGGTCCCTGAGTTTTGGTGTGCGGCCGTCTCTTGGCAGGTTTTCTGTTGTGCCATGTTCTTTCCATTTGGTTATGATAGATTTGATAGTGCTCCTAGGGATCATCAAAGATTTGGATATTTTTCATAACCTAACCCTGACTTGTACTTCTCAACAACATTGTCCCTTACTTGTTTGAAGAGTTCCTTGGTCGTTTGCGTAAGCGTACGTGAATGGGGCTGGGCGTAGGTTACGTTCACGTCGAAAGCAAGGAGTATTTGCGACGTGATTCTGAGCATGCGCACGCATGCGCCGTACCAACGGCCCTCATTTACATGGGGTCACGATTCATTACCATACAACACGCCCCCTACCTGCCTATTTTGAATTAGGCGGGGTTACGCCGGGCCATTTGCGCTACGCCGACGTAACTTAGGAGGCAAGTGCTTTGTGAATACAGTACTTGCCTCACTATGTTACGTCGGCGTAGTGCAAATGGGATGCGCTACACCGGCATAAAGATACGCCGCCGTATGTGAATCTAGCTATATATCATTTTCTGGGCAAAATGCCAGAAGGTCGGTGGAGCAGGAAACCCCTAAAAAAAAGAGATGACAAAATGTTGGGTTTTCATAATCTCTAAGTCATTATCCCTACACAAGTGGGATGACATATGTCAGGCAAGAGTCCTTTCCTTTAAAGCCCATGTTTAGTAAAAAAAATTTAAAAATAAATGTAGCGGGGTCACCCTGTCTGAATCTAATGACAGGCCGTCCTGCTAGAACTTTGCACACACTTGTAAATACGTTGGACACTGTTGTGAAGTTATGCATTGCGGGACTACAAGAAGCAGGAGATATGCACTCCATTGATTCTTAGAAAGAAAGAACTACTTTTCCCGCAGTGCTTTGCCCTGTTGGAACATATGACACCTCCGAACAGACTTGTGGGGGAGGTTACTTAAGGAGAGGGAGTGCCGCTTTTTCCCTCTCTCGGGAACGGCCTCTTCTCCTCTGCGGAGCTGCTGACAGAAACGGCCGTGCTGTTAGGCCTGAAGCCTGGGTCTGGGTTGACCGGGAGACCAGCCATCCAGAGGGAACACAGACTCCAGTATCCCACCTGAATATCCGGAGATCAGAGAAGCAGCCCAGCTGACCACCGGAGCAGAAGAACACCCTCGTCCAGGATCCCCCTTGTTGTGGAGAAGTGTTTCACCGACGCGTTTTTTTCTTCCTGTTTAGTACAGATACTTAGTGTCACCCCACAGGTCACAGGCACGTGTTGGGCCTTTAGCCAGAACTCAGAGACCTAGTTAGTTGTTCCAGTGTTTAATAGAAGTGCTTGACTCTAACAAGCGATCAGTCCACTGCCTTCCATCTTTACAACACCTTGATTGACTGACTTAGTTTCATCGTCACTCCCTGTGGATTACAAATTCTAAAGTGCACCGACCGGCCGCATCATAGACATTCACTGTACTGTAGGAATCCCTGCTAGAGGGAGCTCGCGAGCACAGACTGTTTACCTTAGTTTAGATGAATGGTACCATTCCTAGTTTAAGTCATATCCTCTTTATATCAGTTGCTGATCCCAACAAGGGCCCTTGTGGGAATCATTGTCCGGTGTTTGATTGTGATTTTACCTCATGCTTGTTTATTAAGTCAGCCTGAAGTAAATTTATATCTTTTGGTTCAAATATATTTTCACTGTGTGGAGTGTGTTTCTCACCTGGAGGGATTGGTCGTGAAGCAGGTAATACCACTATACTGTTTATCTACATACCTATGTGCATATTGCTTGCTATTGTGACCTCAGCCAAACAGGGGTCACAATAACTTACCCATTAGCCTTCTGATGTGTCAAGGAGGGGTTCAAGCTAGTTAAAAAAGGGGTGAGTCAAACCAAAAGAGAGTAGATGCCAAATCATTCAGCAGCTCCTCCGGGGGTAGCGCTACATACAAATCAGCACAAGGGACATTACTCACAAAATGTCTTTTTGCTGCTGGATGCAGATTTAGTTGAAATCTTCCATTCTCCGATCCCCCTACTCTTATCACCATAATCAGCCTGGAGGCATTTCAAACCTGGATGAGAGGGACTAACATTACTGCTCCGCTGGCTCCGGTGACAGATACAAAGCACTACTATTCTTTTTTAAATGTGAGTACAGTTCTTTTATGCTGTTTGTCTTTTATGAATAAAGTGATTTACTGCGCTAGATCTATGCCCTTCCTCTCTTCCCTTTACTTTTGACATCCACTGACATCGCAGTCAAAAAAGAAACAGTTCAGTTGAGTTCAGAGTAGCGAGCATAGAGGCTTTCTACAAGAGGGAAGAACAACTTTAGATATCATTTATTGAAAAGACAAGAAAAATGGCCCAAGAAAAAAATTCACAGATAAAGATATTTTAAAAATATACAATAGTAACAGCAAAATTAGTGGGGACACAGATTTAGCACTGGCTCTGTAGGTCTTGCTGAATGTTGACTTCATAGATCTCTCCCTGGTTACCTGCAGCTGGTTTCCAAGGGTTCCCCACTTAGGTGCAGAGGGTTCCTACTTAGATGCAGAGGGTTCCCACTTAGGTGCAAAGGGTTCCTACTTAGGTGCAAAGGGTTCCTACTTAGGTGCCGAGGGTTCCTACTTAGATGCAGAGGGTTCCCACTTAGGTGCAAAGGGTTCCCACTTAGGTGCAGAGGGTTCCCACTTAGGTGCAGAGGGTTCCTACTTAGATGCAAAGGGTTCCCACTTAGGTGCAGAGGGCTAGCATGCGCCGTTCGTTAAAAATGTCAATCACGTCGGGTCACGAGTCATTAACATAAAACACGCCCCCCTGTTCCTCATTTGATTTAGGCGCGCTTAGGCCGGCCCATTTACGCTACGCCGCTGTAACTTAGGAGGCAAGTGCTTTGTGAATACAGCACTTGCCTCTCTGACTTACAGCGGCGTAGCGTATATGCGATATATACGATACGCGGGCTCAAAGTTAAGCCAGTCTTTCAGAATCTGGCTATAAGACAATAAACAGACCATATGCTTTGTTTTGTATTTTTATTGGGGGAATTGAACTTGGATGGGGTAAGGAAAATATGCTCTTTGTGTGCTGGCAGCCTCTGCATTAGTGGGGGGCTCGCTAATCATTATCATCTGTACAGTGACTGTGCCTTTGACCATCATCAGCCACCGGCCCTTTCAGGGGTACCGCTACACTCTAATATGTGATTTATTGGAAATGCAGCTACCCTGATACCTCTAGAACCCCGTGAAATACCCAAACTTGAAACCCAGTCTACACAGAAACATAATGCACAACATAAAAATTGGTTTAAAAATGATTGTGTTAATATCATGCTTTCAATGCTTTGGAAACACACAGCAAATTTAATGTTGACTACAAAGTGGAAATGGTTTGGTAAAAAGTAGAAAATGTGTGCACATAACTTCTCCTGACAGCAAACACAAAAGGAAAGACATTAAATTGTATGTTGCAAGTATTGAATTTCTGCGCATAATAGCTGACAATAACCAGTAAACACAAACTCAGCCATTAAACGGCATTCAAGGGCATGGTTGAAGCACTCAACTAATAACTGTATTTTAAAGTCTTTATAAAAAAAACAGCTTTTATGTAATCCTCTCTATGAAACATTTTTTGCTTGTTAACACCAAAAAGTTTAAATAAGGTTATATTTGGAGTGTGTGGGTTCAGAGCGAACCTGAATTTGCCCTCACAGGGGCAAGCCCTGCGCTTACAAGGGCTTTGATGCAAGCCCTTGCTGCAACACATACTCATCTTTTTATTGCCTACCCACTCCATTGGTGACTTTCAAAGATAATTAAGCAGTAGACTCACTTCCCTACTTCTCACGTGATGGTGATGGTACTTGTCAATTTGCTCCTCAGGCATCACCAGAGTCCTCAGCTTTGTGTTAGCTCCAACTAGGATCAACATGGAGCTCAAGTAGGACATAATCTCCAACTTCTGGCCTTCTAATTCCCATAGTTAGATACATAAAACAACCTGTTTAGGTCATCTTCTTGTTTTATTTACCTCAAAAAGGTTCTCATGGATGCTTTAGCTTTTTGGATGTGTACTGATGTAGTACTTTTCAAAATGTTGTGATCTGCTAGTGTGCTTCAGCCAGCTTAGCTGTTTGCTGGGTACTTTTCTGTAGCTACAGAGTATATGATCTCTAGACTGTGTTGTGCTTGAATGAATGAATGAATGAAAAACTTATATAGCGCGGCACATGCAAACTAAATCGCCTCTGGGCGCTTGTTGTTCCTGTCTTTTGACATCAAAAGAGCAGAGTTTTAATCTGTCTTCTGAAGGTCAGGTGGTTTTCCTCCAACCGAATGCTGGTTGGTAAAGCGTTCCATAGTCTAGGACCTTGGACAGCAAACCTTCTTTCTCCCTTGGACTTGTATTTGGTTTTTGGTACCTTGACCAGATTTTGGTCGGTGGATCGCAGAACGCGATTGGCATTGTGGGGTTCTATCTTGTCGCAAAGATATTGCAGAGCCTTCCCATGGATGCACTTATGCGTCAGACAGAGTGCTTTAAAAACAATTCTGTCCTTTACTGGCAACCAGTGAAGGGTTCACAACGAAGGTGAGATTGATTCCCATGGTTTTTTCCCAGTCACAAGTCTGGTGGCCGTATTCTGAACGACTTGCAGACGAGAGATTTGGTACTTTGGGAGTCCGAGGTAAAGGGCATTTGCATAGTCCAGTCTGGAGTTCACAATTGTTCCTACCACGACTGCTACGTCTTCTTTGGGGATAAATGGAATAAGTCTGCGTAGTAGGCACAACAGATGGTGAGATCCGCTGACTACTGACCCTATTTGTGCATCCGTTGTCATGTAGGTGTCGAAGATGACCCCGAGACTTTTGACTTTGGAGCTAGGGGTGATGATTTGGCCCAGAATGGGTGGAGGTGTCCAGGTTGTTGCCAGTCGACTCTTACGGCTGGCGTGAAACATGAGTAGTTCTGTTTTGGAACTGTTGAGTTTAAGATAACTCTTATGCCGCGTACAGATGGTCGTTTTATGCGATGTAAAAAAACGACGTTTTCTGTGAAGTAAAAAACGACGTTTTTGAAACTTCAATTTTCAAAAACGATGTTGCCTACACACCATCGTTTTTTTCACAGTGCTCTAGCAAAGCGAGGTTACGTTCACCACGTTTTTCCATTGAAGCTCGCTTCATAACTAGCTTCTGGGCATGCGCGGGTGTAAAAACGTCGTTTGAAACGTCATTTTTTGCTACACACGGTCAATTTCTGTGAAGTAAAAAACGACGTTTTGAAAAACGACACATAAAATTGAAGCATGCTTCAATTGTTTTTGGTCGTTTTTCAGAAGACATAAAACAACGTTTTCTCCCACACACGGTCAATTAAATTGACGTTTTTAAAAACGTCGTTTTTTTACATCGCATAAAACGACCGTCTGTACGCGGCATTAGTCATCCAGTTTTCTACCAAAGAGAGACATTTCACTAAACTGAGATGATGATCCTTTTTGTTGCAGATGCGAAAATACAGTTGCGTGTCGTCTGCATATGAGTGGTAGAGTAGTTCTTGGCTACTGATGATTTCAAAAAGAGGGCGAAGATAGATGTTGAAGAGTACCGGTGACAGGGGGGATCCTTGGGGGACTCCACATGACACTGTGCGCTTTTCAGATGTGAAAGATCCCAGTTTCACTGTTTGTGATCGGTTTTCCAGAAAGGAGGAAAACCATGGTAAATCACCTTCTGCGACTCTGGCTACCTCAGCCAGTCGCATCAATAACAGTTTGTGGTCCACTGTGTCAAAAGCTGCGCTTAGGTCCAGAAGAACCAGGAGACAAGATTCTCCTTTGTCTGCGGCCTCAAGGGCGTCGTCCCATATTTTGAGCAATGCAGTTTCCGTCCCGTGTCCGGGACGGAAACCTGATTGAAATGGCCAAGTAGATTATGGGTATCTAGATGCTGTTGCAGCAGAGTATGCTAGAGGTAATATTTTATGTTAAGGATGTGTGATACCTGGCCAATCAGCAGGCTAAGGGGGGTCTTCCCTCCAGGGTTTCATACTGAGAGGATGCTGCGGTTATACCAATCATGTCCCTATGCCTTAGAATTGCCTTTCTAAATCTTTTCAATACAGAGGAGCCCTTAATATAACTTTTTGGGTTTCAGGGAACCCATGCTAAAAATGACTATATCTACATGATACATTAGTGTGATGGTCAGTGGGAAGAATGCTCCTTACATTTGTGGTCATTGGGAAGAACTACCCCCTAATAGATAGCTAGAAAGATCAATGGTGAACTTAATTATGATGCAGAACTGCTCATTGCTCAAGGAACCCTTGACAACCTGTAGAGGAACCCTGGTTGAGAAACCCTGTCTGTAATAGAATGTATAAATAACTGACTCCATTTTAAGTAGAAATTAATAGAATATATGTGTTTTGACCTAATTAGCTTAACTGACAGCTTGCATAGAAACACACCCTTCAAGTCATTTGTGTTAAACTGATTCATGGAGCAGCCTGTTGTGTAAGCAAAATTATTAGCTAGTATTTGTTAACCAAGTCAGCAAGTTTAAATCGTGATAAGAAAGTACGGAGTTTGTATAACTTTTAGAAATGTATGCATTAAGACATAGCCCCTCCTATCTTTCTTTTGCATAAAAGCCACTGTGGTACTGAATAAAGGTTAGAGATCTTATAAACACACTCAAATCTGTTTCTGTGACTCAGTTGATTTCTCACAGATCCAGGGGTCACTGAAAGTTATCCTGCATTACCTGAAGTACACCTGGGTGGCAGTATTACCTGCTTCACTGTCCAGGACATAAGAATATGGGATGTTGCCACGTTCTCCCCTCCTGGAAGGCCCCTCATGAAGATATTGGCTGCAATGGATTCCTTATTGGTCCTAGAGGAATCAGACTGCAGAGGTCCTCCACATGGAGATGGCGAGAGACTTCTGAGAAGGAAAAGAACAGTTCCATTGATGTCCTGTCTTGAACCTCTAAATCTGAGTTACCACTGGAACCTCAGAAGTTGAGGAGTAAATCTAAAGTTTTAGTGTCCAATATAGCTCACTGAGAGTGGGACACTAGAGAGATCCAGATCAAAACGACCAGAGACTGTGTTTGAGAAGCAACCAACAGGTATCCTGAGCTCCCTTCACCCTCCTTAAACATTTCTTCATGCACATGTGCAATTAACCTTCAAAACCCAAAGAAAAATGACTGGCACCCATTATTCTGACCATCCTGTGGACAATAACGTCACAGTGAAAGGATCATGCCTGGAACTTACTTTCACCAAGTAAGTCTGGGATATTTGTAATGTAGCTATTGCGTATCTAAAGAGTCAAATACCTTTAAAATGTGTCTGCTTGCTTTACAGATGCGTCTGTGTGCTACAGATGCATCCTCAAGAATGGAGCACAAGCCTACAGCTCCTCTCCACTCTGAGACATTTGACATTCCTTTTACATACACTTTACATTACCTTACAGTTTTTAGCACTGAAGAAGGGGCAGGGCCCTTAAACGTCTTGGCTATACTTGCATATAAGTTTAAATAAAAACTTAGAAATGTAATGACCAAATGCCTTGAGAGCTTTTTTTATGGTGCTCCACCTACTTCACCAGCATTAGAAAAAGAAATTAACCAGTAATTCTTATACTAGCTCATTGTTATCTGAAGGCATAAAAATGTTTTGGCTGACATTATTTTAATAACTTGAATATCAGCAAGCGGCCAACAGAGATGAATATTTCAAGATGTGCGTCCACAACACTCACTAAGCAGACACCTCTGTAGCTCCAGGCCCTCTCTGCATGCAGGCAGATTGAGCTGTGTATAGTTATATAGAGACAGAGCCTGGCCCAGGCTGGGGAAAGGGTTAAACGTTAAAAGCTTAGCTCACGGCCTTTTGGTCCTAGCCAGCCCACCTGTGCTATAGAAAGGGGGGTGGCTAAGGTCCAGAGTCTCTGGGGTTCAGTGGGTTCCAGCATCACCTGTAAGCGCAATCATTTCTGTTATTTAAGGAACCAGGGTTTTTCAGAAGACATCCAGCCATGAACAATGCCGTTATGGTCTTTCCCCTTATCGAGGTATGCCTGGGCCACTACACTACTATAGTTAGGATTAAGGGAAGGACATTGTTCACATTGAACTGTTATGCCACACTTGTTCAGTAAAGTTATGTTAACCATTATGAGCCTGGCCTGCTATTCAAGTTATTCAAAGGGGTGCATATTGATTCTGGCATATAAAAAAAACAGGGTCTGTAAAGTGTATGGAGTAACACTGTTACAAAAAGGGGTTCACTTGGTAAGACAAGGAGAGAAGTGTAGTTGCTGTGAGTAGCCAACCACATCTTCAAGGCACAAAGTAACCAGTCTTTACCGTGTGGTACCTGGTAAGGTGACAGGTCCTCCAATAGCTTGGGGGTCATTGTCTGGCTCCCTGCCTAGCGGTTGGTGTTCGTTGGAAGGTACAACATTGTTTCCATATCAGACATTTATGGATTTTTACTGCCTGGTTAATAAAGCCATTTGACCTGTTCGAAGTCTTGGAATTTCTGTAAAACAAGATTATACAACAGGGTGTGTATAACTGAAGAGTACATATCAGAACCTTCATCTGGGAGAGGATTCACACATACTCCCTGGCGGTGGGGTATGTTAATAAGTGAGCCTGAGCTCAGACCTCCTGGTGATATGAAGATCACAGTGCCCGATTGCCTCACTTTCAACCAGAAAATCAAAGGGACCAGATGTGGACTGGAATGCTGACCTGGGTCAAGGCAGGTGTTCACAGAGTAATCCTGCCCCGTTGTCGAAGACAGTAACATATTTCCTGGAGGATGTTTAGGACAATAACAAACTTCCTGGTGATTGGGAAAAACAGCCCAATATACCTTCTCATTGAACAGAGGACTACATGGGCGGCAAGGGGGGTTTTGTGTGGGTTGTGTCTGTGAGTGATTCAAAATGTGGGGACCAATTATGAAGGCCCCCTTTTTGTCCTGGAGCCCAGCCAACATACAGAACCCTGAGGAAGGTCATGCGTAACATCATCCCTGCTCTTTTGTTCTATATGCTCTGTATCACTATCCTTAGATTTTATGTTGGTGTTCTACTTTCTTTATAAATGAACAAAACCTTTGTTTCTCTGAGCATTATGTTTATTTTTACAGATGATATTGTTATTATATCATCGCCTTTAAAATGATCAGAGCTTTGCTAGACTATGAAAAATAGGAAATTGGGAGGAAGGCCTTAATGAGAGGCCCTCGTTTGGTAGACCATGTAGGTCTGGTACCTTTGATAGACTAGCTAATTATAGGAACAGACTAGATAATACATAGTTATAATTTAAATAGGTGGAATCCAAAATCACTCCATATTTATTTCAGTATCCAATAGCAACTGGATCCAAACCCACGTTACAGAGATCTTTGGGCTGGTCATGAAGTATGGGAAGGGTAGAGTTATTGAGCATGAATGAAGTCCATGCTATGTGCTCAGAGGGACCCCATTGTGTTAAATGGAGTGAGGTAACAGAGGCACACTGGTGGAGTGGGCACAGACTCAGCATGTCCCTTCTAATGGAGCATAAAAGTTACATTGTGCAGTGACATGAGACAAGTCGCTTTTTAGAGGAACTCTGCATTGATTACAGCACACAGTTTACATTACAGCTCATCTTTAAGTTGGGGAACTGCCTAAAGCAGACATCCCAACCTGCAAAAACTAATTTCCGGGAGGCGGCGCTCCGCGGACACCCACCACACCCCAGTGCCGTGATTTTTTTTTAAATACATTTTTAAATTTACATTTACATTTACATTTACATTGCTTTTGGAAAAGGGGGGGGTGGGTTGTGCCAGTAGATGGTTTTAGTGTTTTTTTTATTTTCACATATTGGGGCAGTGGGCAGTGTTGGTAGGGCGAAGAGGGGGGGGGGTGTTGATGTCAGTAGTTTTTTTTATACAACTAACCAGACCCCTGATATCTCCCTTTTGAGACAGAGAAAGCGACTGAGGACACAGATTCCCTAATCTCTTTCTCAGTATTGAAGATGAATAGACAGGAGACAGAGGCGTCCGTCCATTCATAAACTGAATCAGAGTAACACACAGTTTGCTCTGCTCAGTTATCACAGGACACAGGAGCGATCGGTTGCGAAGCCCTCTATGTCTCATTCCTCCGCTCTCCAAACTGACAGATCTCCCCCAGCCAGTGCCAATCCTGACCTCCCCGGGGCCCTAAGCAAAATGACATGTCACATTAAAGTTGAGAATCGGCAGTGACATGTCACATTAAAGATTAAAGTTGAGAATCGGGGGGAGGGGGGTGTTCTGCACAGTTGGAATTGACATCTTGCATTGAAGTGAGAAGCGGGGGGAGGGGGTGTTCTGCACAGTCGGAAATGACATCTTGCATTGAAGTGAGAAGCGGGGGGCGCTGACTTCTTACCTCTTCTCCCATGCAGCCAGCGAGTTGAGAAGCGGGGTGAAAATGACTTCTCACCAGGTGGAGCCTCTAGTAATTTGGGGGGCCCTCCGCAGCTTTGCGGGGCCTTAAGCGGCTTTCATAGTGAGCCTATAGGGCGGATCGGTCCTGCCCCCAGCAGCTGGTGGGAAAGGAGAGGAGGGGAGTCGACTGCGGGGGACAAGGGGGGGTGGAGAAGGACATGAGGGGGAGGATGGAGGAGAACAGGGGGAGCGGAGAAAGACAGGGGACCAGAGGAGCAGCCGGAGGAGAAGCACATAGGGACAGCTGTGAACAACAATCTACCTGTATAGCTTTTTAACCAACAGCCAAGAGAGGGTGAGAAGGAGAAGCGTCTGTCAGCTCAGCTGAAAAGTTATACAGTGTTCATAGCTGTCCCTCCTGCCGCACTGATCATTCCCAGGATATTGGGAGGCGCTTGTGGGTGTCCGGGAGCCGCAGCCAAATAGCGGGAGACTCCTGAACCTCTTGAAAGACTAGGGATGTCTGCTTGTTAGATTCTTCATTGATAAGCTACCCCCACATGCATAGGTGCAGATGACCCCACCCATATGCAGGGTGTGGAAAAGAATGAGATTGCAGGTCCATACTTGCCAACAGTCCAGATTTTCCGAGGGCAATCCCGATTTTGGGACCCTCGTCCCGATTGGAGCTCGTCCCGATAAAATTCCTGGAATTTTGCCTTTGTCCCGGGAAAATTGGGAATAGGTCACATCCCCACTGCTATGTGATTCTTTGATCCACCTTGTTTAGAATGTCTATTGCTGTTGGACAGAGAAGGTCACATAAGGATAGAGCCAACCAGGTCTTCCCTGAGACTGCAGACAGTAATAACAAAAGAGGACCCGGTGTCTATCTTATACCTTATATATCTTGATATAGTTAAGAAACCATATTACAATGTCAAATCTCTGCCACATTTATATTGCTGGCATAAGACAGAATTTCCCTTTGTGCAAGCCTGTGCTTCCTGTTGATATGAAAACGTGTAATAGTTCAGAATTGCAAAATGTGGTTAAGCTTAAAATGTTTTTTTTTTTTTTTTTTTTGCAATGCCCAAATTGCATGGGTGCTTGAGAACATTTATATTTATTATACGCTCCAGCAGAGTGCAGAGAAACACATTTATCATGTCTATGCTGTGAATTTAAACCACCTGCTCCTCAGCCTATGGCTCCGTTATTATTCGATTTGAAAAGCTCGATGTGTCTCTGTACCAGGACAGCACTAATAGCTGAATGCAGCGGTTAAAGGGAAATGACAACCAAACCATAAAACTAGAGCCAGACCACCTCAAAGCTGATATTTTACTTTTCAGTAGACGTGCAGAACGAAAAAATGTGTTTAGTTTCGATTCTTTATTTACATACATTTGTTTAGTTAAATTTGTTTCATTCGTTTTCAGAATTCGTTTAGTTTATTCGTTTTCTAATCTTTTCGAAAAAGTTTTCAAATCGATTCGAAAAATTTCGCATAAATTTTGAATTTGAAACGTTTTCGAATTCGTTTAGTTTTCAAATTTCCAAAAAGAATCAAATAGAATAGAAAATAAAGCAATAGAATATAATGTTTACCCTATTCTATTCCCTTATTTTCTATTCCGTTTTATGCTCTTTAGAAATTGGAAAACTATTCAAATTTGAAAAGTTTTCGAACTCGAATTTGAAAACGTTTTCGAAAAGTATTCGAAAACTATTCAAATTCTATTTTTTTTTTCGTTATTTCGGATTCGTTTACATTCAGAACTATTCTAATTTAGAAATTTGTAATCTAATCTTAATTTCCAAATAACGAAAATGCGTCTGAATTTTAATTCGGAACTAAATGAACCGCACATGTCTGCTTTTCAGTGGACACTAGGATAAGGCCCCTTTCCCACCAGCGGACCGATTGGGCCAGCCTGTCAGTTTTTCAGGCGGACTGGATTGGACCACCCATTGTCCTCTATGGGGTGGCAGATGTCATTGGACATGTATCCGCTGACACCCACCGGGCATCCGATCTGCCAAAATCCACTGAAAACAGATGTATGGCAATATGTTCGCATCCGTCCAGCAGATCGGATGATAATCAGATAGAAAGGGACACAGAGGGCCAGATTCTCGTACAGCGGCGTATCTATAGGCGGGCGTAACGTATCCGATTTACGTTACGCCTCCGCAACTTAGACGGGCAAGTGCAGTATTCTCAAAGCACTTGCTCCGTAAGTTGCGGCGGCGTAGCGTAAATCGTCCGGCGTAAGCCCGCCTAATTCAAATGTGGAACAGGGGGGCGTGTTTTATGTAAAATATCCATGACCCGACGTGATTGACGTTTTTCACGAACGGCGCATGCGCCGTCCGTGGACATATCCCAGCGTGCATTGCTCCAAATACGCCGCAAGGACGTATTGGTTTTGACGTGAACGTAAATTACATCCAGCCCCATTCACGGACGACTTACGCAAATGACGTAAAATATTAAAAATTCGACGCGGGAACGACGTCCATACTTAACATTGGTACGCCACATGTACGCCACCATATAGCAGGGGTAACTTTGCGCCGGGAAAAGCCTAACGTAAACGGCGTATCTGTACTGCGTCGGCCAGGAGTATGTTCATGAATTCGCGTGTCTAGCTGATTTACATATTTCTAGGTGTAAATCAGTGTACACGCCCCTAGCGGTCAGCGTAAATATGCAGTTACGATCCGACGGCGTAAGAGACTTACGCCGGTCGGATGTAATAGAAATCTATGCGTAACTGATTCTAAGAATCAGGCGCATAGATACGACGGCACAACTCAGAGATACGACGGCGTATCTGGAGATATGCCGTTGTATCTCCTTTGTGAATCTGGGAAACAGTCTGTTTCCATCCGATTTCCCCGTCTGCTTTGATCATTTTAATGGCGATGATATAATAACAATATTGGCTATAAAAATAACACAATGCTCAAAGAAACAAAGGTTGTGTTTATTTATAAAGAAAGTAGAACAATAACATAAAATCTAAGGATAGTGATACAGAGCAAAAGAGCAGGGATGACGGTACGCAATAACCATCAAGGTTCTGTATGTTGGCTGGGCTCCAGGGCAAAGAGGGGGCTTCATCATTGGCCCAAAGCACTAACAGACACAACCCACACAAAACCCCCCTTCCCGCCCATGCAGTCCTCTGTCCAATGAGAAGGTATATTGTGCTATTTTTCCCAATCACCATAAATTATATTATTACCCCAAACATCCTCCAGGAAATATGTTACTGTCTTCCACAAGGGGGCAGCATTACTCTGTGCACACCTGCCTTGACCCAGGTCAGCATTCCAGTCCATGTCTGGTCCAGGGGCGGACTGACAACACATGGGGCCCTCGGGCAATAGGAGATTATGGGGCTCCTGGGCAATAGGAGATTATGGAGCCCCCAGTGGGGCCCTAGTGGCATGGGGCCTTCGGGCAGTGCCCGAGTGCCCGAAAGGTCAGTCCGCCCCTGGTCTGGTCCCTTTTATTTTTTGGTTGAGAGCGAGGCAATTAGGCGCTGTACTCTTCATAACACCAGGAGGTCTGAGCTCAGACTTTCTTCAGCTTTAGTAAGTCAACCCTAGCTGGTCTACTCGTGTGGCAATAGGAAGGGATGAGCGCTGGCTGTTGGGGTAGCGAGGGATAAGGTACGTAAAACAGTTTTTAAACCCTACAGTTGGGCGGGAGCCAAACTTCAAGGGTAGTTTTTGAATTTCCCTGGTTGTTCAGCTTTAATCCACAGCCTATTCATTTCACACTGATTGGTAGCATTTAGCTTGGTAATTACTGCTGTAAACTTCCCAATAATTGTGCAACTTCAGTGGTTCAGTTCTGTGAATGCTGATGAGAAAGATGTTCCAAGACTTCAGCATGCAGACTAAATACCGTCCTCATCAAAACATCCAAAAATATCTCACATAATGTACAACGAATATAAACTACATGAACTGTGTATAGCAATATACAGCGGGGAAAAAATGTATTTGATCCACTGCAGATTTTGTAAGTTTGTCCACTTTCAAAGAAATGAGGGGTCTATAATTTTTATCATTGGTGTATTCAGGGGCGGACTGACAACTCATGGGGCCCCCGGGTAATAGAAGATTATGGGGCCCCTGGGCTTACAGATGGCCACCACGCCAGGAGGCAGTGCAGAGGCAGGGCAGCTAAAATTTCGGGATTTTCACATCAAAAGCATGTCGGTTTCATATCAGGGACAGATCTAAAATAAACACAGATTTTTACATACTGTCCCTGGTTTTATTGAGCCTGGCAACCCTGATGGGGCCCCCTAGTGGCATGGCACTGCCCGAGAGCCCCAATGGTCAGTCCGCCCCTGGGTGTATTTTATATGATAGAGACAGATAGCTGGATTCAGGTACAGTTACGACGGCGTATCAGTAGATACGCCGTCGTAACTCCGAATCCGCGCCGTCGTATATTTAAGCGTATGCTCAAACTGAGATACGCTTAAATGTTGCCAAGATACGACCGGCGTAAGTCTCCTACGCCGTCATATCTTAGCTGTCTATTTACGCTGGCCGCTAGGGGCGTGTATGCTGATTTACGCCTAGAATATGTAAATCAGCTAGATACGCCTATTCACGAACGTACGCCCGGCCGTCGCAGTAAAGATACGCCGTTTACGTAAGGCGTTTTCAGGCGTAAAGATAAACCACCAAAAAGATGGCGCAGCCAATGTTAAGTATGGACGTCGGAACCACGTAAAATTTTTCACGTTTTACGTCGTTTGCGTAACTCGTCCGTGAATACGGCTGGGCGTAAGTTACGTTCACGTCAAAAGCATTGACTTTTTGCGACGTGATTTGGAACATGCGCACTGGGATACGTCCATGGACGGCGCATGCGCCATTCGTTCGAAGCGTCATTTACGTGAGGTCACGAATAATTTCCATAAAACACGCCCACCTCTTCCACATTTGAATTAGGCGGGCTTACGCCGGCCAATTTACGCTGCGCCGCCGCAACTTAAGGAGCAAGTGCTTTGTGAATACTGCACTTGCCTCTCTAACTTGCGGCGGCGTAACGTAAATAACATATGTTACGCCCGCACAAAGTTAAGCCGCCGTATGTGAATCTACCTAAGAATATCAACCAAAAATCCAGAACACGTGATACAAATGTTATAAATTGGGTTGCAGTTATTTTCCCCACATAAGACTTGCAATATAAATTAATATTTGCCCTTTTCTTTTGAATTTGTGTTTGAATTTTGTGACATAGATTAAAGAGAAAAATTTGGTGATACTGCGCTGTCTGGTAAATGAACAAAATAAATAAAAATGCTAATAGCTCAAAATGTGAGATACCCACAAAAAAATAGTACAATGGAAAACAAGCTGCGCAATTAATGTGAACACTCAAGTATCTATGACACACAGGGGCTGATTTACTATTCTCTGTGCGCTGCGCTGGTTCATGCCTTAATTAGTGCGTCGGGTGAAGCCTTAATTAGGCGCATGAACCAGCGTAGCAGCCGGCGCATTGCAAGTGATATGTAAAGCCGCACCGAACTCCCTATAGAAGTCTATGGGAGAAATCAAAAGTGTTCATTTTAAAGGCTAATCTGCTAGTTGTGTCCTAAAAAGTGTTTGGGGACCTCAGTCCTGCCCCAGGGGACATGTATCAATGCTTTTTTTATTTTTTAAAACGGCCGTTTTTTCGGGAGCAGTGAAATTAATAATGCTTAAAGTGAAACAATAAAAGTGAAATATTCCTTTAAATTTCGTACCTGGGGGGGGGGGGGGGTGTAATGTCAGCATGTGAAATAGCGCATTTTTCCCGCACTTAGAACTGTCTCTGCACAAAATGACATTCTGAAGGAAAAAAAGTCATTTAACCACTTAAAGCGGGAGTTCACCCAATTAAGTTTTTTTTCCTCTTTTCCCCTTAGACGGATGCTCGTTTTGTCTAGGGGAATCGGCTAGTTGTTTTAAAATATGAGCTGTACTTACCGTTTTCGAGATGCATCTTCTCCGTCGCTTCCGGGTATGGGTCTTCGGGAGTGGGCGTTCCTTCTTGATTGATAGTCTTCCGAGAGGCTTCCGACGGTCGCATCCATCGCGTCACTAGTAGCCGAAAGAAGCCGAACGTCGGTGCGGCTCTATACTGCGCCTGCGCACCGACGTTCGGCTTCTTTCGGAAAATCGAGACGCGATGGATGCGACCGTCGGAAGACTGTCAATCAAGAAGGAACGCCCAGTCCCGCAGCCCATACCCGGAAGCGGCGGAGAAGATGCATCTCGTAAACGGTAAGTACGGCTCATATTTTAAAACAACTAGCCGATTCCCCTAGACAAAACGAGCATCCATCTAAGGCCCCATTCACACCTAGGCGTTTTTACGCCTGAAGCGCACTGCTCACAAACGCCAGAGGGGAGAATTAACATTATTCCCTATGGTGACTGTTCACAACTGAACGCCTGAACGCCCAAACGCCTGTCGCGCGAAGCTCAAACAAGTCCCGGACCTTTTTTTGTCGCGCGAATCGCGCGACAGCGGCGTTTGAGCGTTCTTTTTTCCCCATAGAAAGTAATGGGAAACGCGCGTATTGAGCGTATCGCGCGACAACGGGCGTTTGCTATGGGCGTTTAGTCGCTTTAATCAATAGAACTTGTCGCCCATGCAGAAGATTAAAAAAAATCTACCAACATAGCAACAAGTGATGAAAAGATGATAATTTTTCCTATTGGCTAAAATAAGAAACGCTGAAGTACAAAAACGTCGCACGACGCTGTATGCAAACGCGCAAATAAGCATGAATACGCGCGGAAAAAAACGCCCGAAAAAACGACCGAACGCCCTACGCTCAGGTGTGAATGCAGCCTAAGGGGAAAAAGAGTCATGTATGGGTGAACCTCCGCTTTAAGCCCCGGGCCTGTTTTTCAGATTCGGTGTTTACGAGACTAAAACATTTTTTTTTGCTAGAAAATTACTTAAAACCCCCAAACATTATATATTTTTTTTCTAACACCCTAGAGAATAAAATGGCAGTCATTGCAATACTTTTTGTCACACCGTATTTGCGCAGCGGTCTTAGAAGCGCACTTTTTTTGGAAAAAGTTCACTTTTTTAATAAAAAAATAAGACAACAATAAATTTGGCCCAATTTTTTTATATATTGTGATAGATAATGTTACGCCGAGTAAAATTATACCCAACATGTCACGCTTAAAAATTGCGCCCGCTCGTGGCATGGCGTCAAACTTTTACCCTTTAAAATCTCGATAGGCGACATTTAAAAAATTCTACAGGTTCCATTTTTTGAGTTACAGAGTAGGCCTAAGGCTAGAATTATTGCTCTTGCTCTAACAATCGCGGCGATACCTCACTTGTGTGGTTTGAACACCGTTTTCATATGCGGGCGCTACTCGCGTATACGTTCGCTTCTACGCGCGAGCTCGTCGGGATGGGGCGCTTTAAAAAAGATTTTTTTTGGTTTTCGGATTTATTTTTATTTATTTAAAAAATGTTAACACTGAAATAAAAAATAAATAAAAAAATTATCACTTTTATTCCTATTACAAGGAATGTAAACATCCCTTGTAATAGAAAACAGCATGACAGGTCCTCTTAAATATGAGATCTGGGGTCAAAAAGACCTCACATCTCATATTTAGGCTTAAATGCAAAAAAAAAAATAAAAAAAATAATTGAAAATGTCATTTTTTCAAATGACAAACAAAAAAAAAGTTGCTTTAAGAGGCTGGGCGGGACTGACGTTTTGACGTCACTTCCGCCCAGCAGAGCTATGGGGACGGGTGAAGGCGATTTTTCCTTCACTCGTAACCCCGCTCAGCTGCCGAACGGTCCCGATCGCCTCCGCCGCTACCGACGGCTACGGTAAGTGGCGGAGGGCGCGGGAGAGCGGCGGGAGGGGGGGCCTTCTCCCGCCACCGATAACGGCGATCTCGCGGCTAATCCGCCGCAGAGACCACCGTTATCGTGTACCGGACCGCCCGCTGAAGAGATGAATATCTTGGTTGTGGCAGCAGCTGCTGCCATTACCGAGATATCCATCTTTAAAGTGATGACGTATAACGACGGGGGGGCGGTCGGCAAGTAGTTAAAATTCACACGCGGCAATAATGAATTATCGGCTCTGACAATTCAGAGAGGATTCATTCATAAAACAAAAACAAAAAATGTGTAGGGGTTCCCCCAAATTAAATTACCAGGCCCTTCAGGTCTGGTGTGGATTTTAAGGGGAACTCCACCCCAAATAAAAAAAAAAATGGCGTGGAGTCCCCCTAAAAATCCACACCAGACCCTTATCCGAGCACAAAAAGAGGGGGGACAGAGTGCGGCCCCCCCCCTCTCCTGAACCGCACCAGGCCACATGCCCTCAATATCGGGAGGATGTACCCATGTTGATGGGGACAAGGACCTCATCCCCACAACCCTTGCCCGGTGGTTGTGGGGGTCTGCGGGCGGGGGGCTTATCAGAATCTGTGTGAAATGGTAATGGGGTACATTGTACCTCTACCATTTCACCCCAAAAAAATGTCAAAAGTGTTAAAAATGACAGTAGCTGGTTTTTGACAAATCTTTTATTCTCTTTTTTCCGCGGTTTTTCTTCTTCTTTCATTCGGGTTTCTTCCTCTGCTTCTTTCTTGGGTCTTCTCGTCCACATCTTGCCCGACGTCTTCTTCTATCTTCTTCTTCGTCCGTCTGCCTTCTCGTCCCGCATCTTGCCCGGTGTCTTCTCCTATCTTCTTCTCCGTCCGTCAGCTTTCTCGTCCACCTCTTTTTCTTCCCCAGACGCAGCGCTTGAAATTGAATTAGCCGCCGTGATGAGGCGGCACTGATGGGCACTGATGAGTTGGCATTGCTAAGGTGGCACTGATGGGTACTGATGAGGAGGCACTGATATGTAGAATTGATGGGCACTGATAGGCAGCACTGATATGCAGCACTGATGGGCACTGATAGGCGGCACTGATGGGCACAGATAGGTGGCACTGATGGGCACTGACAGGCGGCACTGATGGGCACTGACAAGTGGCTGTGATGGGCACTGACAGGCGGCACTAATTGACACTGATAGGCGGTACTGATTGGCACTGACAGGTGGCACTGGCAGGTGGCACTGATGGGCAGCACCGAGGATGAGATACTGATGAGGTTTTGACAGGTGTTACTGTAGGGCAATGATTGGCAATGTGATGGGCACTGACTGGCACTGTGGTGGGCACTAATTGCCACTTTATTGGGCACTGATAAGCGATCCTGAGGGGGCATTGTCCACGAACTCCCCCCAGCGACAGAGGCTTCTTATCACGATCGAAGATGCGGCGTGTCACTCTGATGTGATGGGGGGGCCTCTAATGTATAGAGGGTACTCTGATGTGAAGGGAGCCTCCAATGTATAGAGGGTACTCTAATGTGGTGGGGGCCTCCAATGTATAGAGGGTTCTCTGATGTGATGGGGGTCTCTGATGTATAGGGAGGACTCTGATGTGATGGGGAAACCTGTAATAAGAAGGAGGGTTTCTGATATTACATCATAAGGTGGTTGTGTACATTGTCCCTGGTTTGGTTTCCCATTGATAAGTAGACATGTGCATTCGTTTTCGTCCGAATTTCAGGTATTTGCGTTATCGTTTTAACAAACGATAACGAAAGCACAGAAAATGAAAACTGAAAGATCTGACATATACAAATGCTTTATTTTCGTTTTCGTTGGGGTCGAATGTGCCTAACCTTAACTCTACTAGTCCAATTAGAGAAAAGATTCGACATAGAGAGACATGGAGATTCGACATAGAGAGGCATGGAGATTCGACATAGAGAGGCATGGAGATTCGACATAGAAAGACATGAAGAGTCAAAAAAATTTTTTTTTTAAAGATTCTATTGAATCTTCTTTTTTTTTTCTTCTTCTTCTTAGAACATTCGACAGACACCATAAGCCTTCAATGACAGATTCGACCTTAATTGTGCCTAACCTTAACTCTATTAGTCCAATATTATTCTACATAAAGAGAAAAGATTTGACATTATAGAGACATGAAGAAGAGTCGACATAGAGATAAAAGATTCGACATAGAGAGAAAATATTTGACATAGAGAGATATGAAGATTCGACATAGAGAGAAAAGATTCGACATAGAGAGACATGAAGATTCGACATAGAGAGACATGAAGATTCGACATAGAGAGACATGAAGGGTCGAAATATGTATACAGTACATGTATTTTTTTTTTTTTTAAGATTCTGTTGAATCTTCTTTTTTTTTCTTCTTAGAACATTCGACAGACACCATAAGCCTTCAATGACAGATTCAACCTTAATTTGGATTTTCGGAGGAATGCATTTTTTTTAACCACTTAAGGACCGGACCAATATGCTGCTAAATGACCCAAGGGGTTTTTACAATTCGGCACTGCGTCGCTTTAACAGACAATTGCGCCGTCGTGCGACGTGGCTCCCGAACAAAATTCGTGTCCTTTTCTTCCCACAAATAGAGCTTTCTTTTGGTGGTATTTGATCGCCTCTGCGATTTTTATTTTTTGCGCTATATACAAAAATAGAGCGACATTTTTGACAAAAAAAACTATATTTTTTACTTTTTGTTATAAGAAAAAGCAAATAAACTACATTTTAGTGAAACATTTAGGCCAAAATTTATTCAGCCACATGTCTTTAGTAAAAAAAAATCGCAATAAAAAAAAAAAATAGCTACCCAGCGGGAACAGCGACACTAATACAGTGATCAGAAAAATGATCACTTAGTGACACTGGCAATAGGGAGTGAAAGGGTTAACTAGGGCGGTGATTAAGGGGAAAAACTTTATTGGGGGGGGGTACGGGGGCTACCCTGAACCTAACACTAACTGCCTGTGATCAGTACATATATGATCACTGCATTCAGTGACACTGTGACAGGGGGTGGGGGGGGGGTGATCGGGGGGGGGGGTTAATGTGCCTATGTGTAGTGTGTGTCAGTGTAGTGTTGGTGCGACTTACTGTGTGATGTGATCTCTCCTCAGCGGCGATTGAAAATACCGCCGAGAGGAGAGATCACATCACTTCCTCCTCCTGTGTTTACACAGGAGGAGGAAGTGACACGCAGGGGGAGCGCGCGGATTGGCTGAGAGCGATCTGGAGGGGGCGGACAAAAACAAACAGCCGCCCCCTCATCCCGGATCGCTCAGACAGCCACGGGGACCGCCGCAGGTACCGGGGGGGGGGTCCCGATCGGACTCCCGACCCACGTCTAGGCAGCGACGTACAGGTACGCCAATGTGCCTGTCTGTGCCATTCTGCCGACGTATATGTACATGCGGCGGTCCGGAAGTGGTTAACGAACAACTAAATAAATAAAAACAAATTTCGGGAAATAAATTTATTTTTCGGATGAAAACGAAAAACAAAACAAAATATTTCAGTGGGCACATGTCTATTAATAAGTAACATTTACATTCTAGACTGCGGTGCCTCCAGATTTAGGTGACACGACTAAAAGAAAAGAGTTAAGAAATGCTGGTATAAAACTCGTTAGGAAATGAAGACGTTCCAGCAGTGCACAGCCCACCCATGATAGCGCAGACGGTAGCTTTTTACATTAAACACTGATCATTGTCACTAAGTCCCCTGGCAGACTGACATTCCTTCCCTGGCATTGTTTGTAAAGTAGAAGTGATTGTATGGGGGGGGGGTGCATAAAAAAAGATAAAACCGTTTCAGTGTTTCTCCAAACTAACGCCAGACAGGAGCCTCTAATCCATTAAGGCCGTTCTCTGTAAATGTTTCACATTAGCGTGTCAGTAAGCTAAGTCTACAGAGATTAATGAGAGATTTCCCCGGCTGGTTTTTAATAGAAATGGAAACAGGACAAGACGGAGGCTGTAAGGACATTGTTCTGTGATTGTGAGTTTCCAAGTTATAATACACAAACCTGATTCACTTAAAGTGACACTAAACCCGGGGCCTTCAGAACGGCCTTGATTCTTGGTGGAATAGATACAACAAGGTGATGGAAACATTCCTCAGAGATTTTGGTCCCTAGTGACATGATAACATCACACAGTTGCTGCAGATTTGTCTGTATGTGGAGTGTGGAAGCCATTGGAGTCCAGTGACCTCATTGTCCAGTGGTGAGATGATTGGAGATTTGTGACATGGTGCATTATCCTGCTGGAAGGAGCCATCAGAAGATGGGCACACTGTAGTTATAAAGGGATGGACATGGTCACCAATAGGGGTGCAACGGATCAAAAAACTCACGGTTCGGATCGTTACTCGGATCAGGAGTCACAGATCGGATCATTTTTCGGATCGGCAAAATATAGTAATATCCACATCTCCCCCCCCCACTGTAATATCCACATCTTCCCCCCCCCCCACTGTAATATCCACACCCCCCCCCACTGTAATATCCACATCTCCCCCACTGCAATGGCGTCACTAGGGTTGGTGTCACCCGGTGCAGAAAAAAATGGTGTCACCCCCCCCTCCCACCAACTATAGTCCCCCCTCAGTAAAGAACCCCCTCGGTGCAGACACCCCCCCAGGTAGTAACAGGCAGACACCCCCCCAGGTAGTACAGGCAGACAAGCCCCCCCATATAGTGCAGACAGACCCCCCCAGGTAGTACTCCCAGCAGTGTGTCCCACGAGTGCTGGCTCCTCCTCCTCTGTGGGTGTAAACAGAGAGGAGGGCCGCCGCCGGGTGTACCAAGATGGCCGCAGCTCCGGAGCTAGGCCGAAGCCGCGGCCTTTCCTAATGTTATGGACGCGGCTTCGGCCTAGCTCCGGAGCCGCGGCCATAACATTAGGAAAGGCCTCGGCCTAGCTCCGGAGCCGCGGCCATAACATTAGGAAAATCCACGGCTTTGGCCTAGCTCCGGAGTCGCGGCAATCCGCGGGTCACAGTGTGTGCCAATCCGAATGGGGTGACCCGTTCGGATCATGGATCAACTGTGATCCGTTGCACCACTAGTCACCAACAATACTCAAGTAGGTCGTGGCATTTAAAAAATGCCCAGTTGGTACTAATGTGTTTCCCCAAAAATGAGACCTAGCACGATTATCGGGAAGGGCTGCAATATAAGCCCTACTCCAAAAATAAGCCCTAGTAAAGTTAATAAAAAGAACGATCCACTTTGTAAAATGTCCACACTGACATAAGATGCAACGATCATGTAACGATCATGCAACGATCATGTAAAATACCCCATCCACAGCCGCCGCTGACCCACTGGAGGTCTTCTCCTCTCCTCTCCTCCCGACTGACGTCTGCGGCCCCTCCCTCTGTAGTGCTCGGAGCAGGCTGACGCCAGTGGCAATCTCAGAGCGGAGAAGAAGAGTTAAGGCAGGTTACATGATCGCCGAAAGGCTGCTCTAAAAAGGTACTTCTCATAAAACAGCCACAAAGGGAGACACACTGAACACTACACCAACACAAAACGGATTAAATATTCTTAAAAGTACTTTAACCAAGATGTTTTTTGGGGGATTTAAATCATGTCAAAATACTGATACTAATAAGACATCCCCCGAAAATAACCCCCTGGGTCTTTTTTTTTTGTAGCCAAAATTAGATCGGCGCATTTTTAGGCGGGCATAGCGCATCTCATATGCGCTACGCCGATGTAAAGCAGAGAGCCAAGCACCGAATTCACAATGCAAATGCTCCCAACGTTGTGCCGGGGTAACGTAATTTCGTCGGCATAAGCCGCCTAATTCAAAGTAGCTGGAAGGTGGGCGTGATCCATTTAAATGAAGCGTGACCCCATGCAAATGATGGGCCGAACGAACGGCGCATGCGCCGTACCGTGGACGCATCCCAGTGCGCATGCTCAGAATCACGTCTAAAATACTCCATAAGATACGTCGAATCACTGCCTACGACGTGACGTAACCTATGCCCAGCCCAATTCACGTACTACTACGTAAACGACGTAAAATCCAACGGCTGTTCCCTGGTCCATACCTTAACATGACTTACCCCTGCTTTATGAGGCTTAACTTTACGCCGGACGTACGACTTACGTAAACCGCGTATATGAATGCGCCGGGTGCAAGTACGTTCGTGAATCGGCGTATCTCCCTCATTTGCAGATTCGTAAATCAATGGAAGCGCCCCTTGCGGCCAGCGTAAATATGCGCCCACGATACGACGGCGTAGGAAACTTAAGTCGGTCGGATGAAGCCTATTTTCAGGCGTATCTAGTTCTATAGGCACGGCGCATAGATACGACGGCGCACATTGACACTTACGCGGTGTATCTGTAGATACGTCGGTGTAAGTGCTACGCATAGGCGTGCGCACAGGGTGCGCCAGATTGCACCGAAATATACTGTGTTAAACATGCAGTAACGCACAGAAAAATACAGCATTAAACGGCATATACCACACTGAAATATACAACGTTAAACGTGCACTAATGCACAGAAATATGCTGCATTAAACGTGCAGTAACACACTGGAATATACTGCGTTAAACATGCAGTAATGCACAGAAATATACTGCGTTAAGCGTGCAGTAACGCACAAAAATAGACCCCTGATATTTCACCAAAGCTCCGTAATGGGGCTCCTAAAATAAAATAAATATATAATAATATAAAAAAACTACTGACACTGTCCACTGACCTACTGACACCAATCTCTGCCCTACTGACACCGTCCACCGCTCTGCTGACACCATCAGTATACTGTATATACACATGCAAATAGGTTTGCGCTTTGGGGTGCACACCCTAATGCAATAGGCTGCGCACACCTATGGTGCTACGTGAATCCGGCCCATATCGCCCACTCATTGGGAGCAGGGTGCTACACATACACACAGTGACACACAAGTTCGTGGTGACGTGCAACACTAAGACGAGCCGAGGAAAAGAAGTTCAATGCTTCCGAGCATGCGTCGAATTTTGCGCGTCAGAATTGCCACAGACGGTCGGAATTTTTTCAGCCGGAAAAATTTACAACCTGCTCTTTTGCTGGCGGAAAATTTAGACAGCAAAAGTCCGATGGAGCCTACACACGGTCGGAATTTCCGTTCAAAAGCTCACATTGGACTTTTGCTGTCGGAAAATCCGATCGTGTGTACGGGGCATTAGGGTGGTTGAGAAGACCCCCAAGCAGCCTAATAGGTGTACACTCTGATGCTGACGGACCAGACAAGACTTCCATTAGCCTAAATTATAAGTTGCTATTCTGCTTGAATTTCCTGACTATGTTCTATTTATATCTATCTCTTGAAATACTATTCATCAACTAGACCTTGACTTTTGCTGGCTTTTTGTTGAGACCCCTTTTATTACAGGGAGGGTCTTTGCATTCATACTCAGTTGCTTAGATTTGCCTTGCATTTCTCTTTTTCTGTAATTGTGTTCAGTATTTATCATGCTACTTATTTGTAATACCTTATTGACCTTTTGGCTTCTATTATCCCCTACTTTTCTTGCATATGGCCTTGTTGCCATGTGTATTCTCTTCAATTGTCTTCTATCCTTTGTTGTTTCACATTGCTCACATGTACTTTATCAATAAGCCCACATTTTCCTCATCTGTTGTTTTGCAACCTACTCGTTCTTCAGTTACAACCTGGTCCCTATAAGGATTTCACATGAATTATTGCATTCAGGAGCAGAATTACAAGGTCTTGAGCCTTGCCGTTGCCATGATGGTGGTCTCTGGCCTTCCACTCATAGCTACAATGCTTGTGGTGCCTGACCTCCCACTCATAGCTGAAGTCTAGGCAGATATTTTGTGATTGCATTGATAGATGTAGTAAGGGAAAGGTAAAACCTCTATATGGATCCCTTACTGTACTTTTGTGCCCATAATAAAAACCTCACTGACCATAATAAAAGTCTTAACCACGGGGGCGTGGCCTGGACGGGATCCGAGATGGCTGCTTAGAGAAGGAGCTCCGCTCACAGAGGACGAAAAGAAGCACATTTCCAGGAGCCATCCGACCCTAAAACATGGGTAAATCCACAAGGAGCTCCTCAACACCCCGCACGCTGAAAGAGACCGGGACCCAGCTAAGTAACAATATCCCAGAGATGTTCCGGACCCGGCCGTCAGGGACACACGCGGAGACACACGCTACACAGGCCGCATCCCCGGCCTCGAGTAGCAACACGGCCGAATCGCCGTTCGCCGACGGCGGAACTATGGCGTCCAACCCCAGCCTGCTAGACCTCCAAAGGGACCTGCAGAAGGTGGCGCTGGACATCAAGCACACCCTCACAGCGGCTATATCCGATCTGAAATCGGACATCCACACGATGAATCACCGCATCACGGCAGTGGAGGAATCCTCTCAGATGCAGGCAGCAGCGGTCAGGCAAGTACAGAGGGCCTACGACCTACAACTCCCACACATGTTTGAACTCCACAGGCAAGTGGAGGAATTAGACAACCGTGGCCGCAGACATAACATTAGGGTGAGGGGGCTACCCGAGGGGGTAGACCAAGCTAACATGCCACAGACAGTTTGCGCCATTTTCAATGACCTGCTTGGGCGCCCAGCTGAAACCCCCATCGAAATGGAACGAATCCATCGGGCCCTGAGACCTCCTCCCCGTGACTCTGAACCCCCAAGAGACATTGTCTGCTGCATTGTCAATTTTCCCCTTAAGGAAGAAATACTGCGGAAGGCGAGAGACAGAGGCCGCATTTTGTTTAATGGAGCAGACATTAAACTATTTCAAGATCTCTCCCAAATAACATTACAAAACAGACGGACACTGCGCCCCCTGCTGGACACGTTGCGGGCTCGCAACATCCAGTATAGGTGGAAGTTCCCCTTTTGCCTCTCGGCCTCCTCCAGAGGTCACACAGCTCTCCTCCGTACCCCAGAAGACCTGCCCACGTTCTGCGAGCAGCTGGATATTCCACCTATTGACCTGCCGGACTGGTACGCTTTCTACTTCCCTGCTGAGCCGTGGAAACCGGTCTCCCACACTTCGTCCCCGAAGTCGCAAAGGCAACGTTCCAGACGTCGCAGACTGGACCCCACAGCACCTAATGACCGCCATTCCCACCGTGATCCTCCTCCACATGACCTTGAACCAGCCGTCACCCCGCGTAGGGGCCACCAAGATGCTTAAATCCTGAAGACCTCACCCATCCACTCAACAATGACGAGAGGGAACCCCCGTTATGTTTTTTGTTCATGTTCTTTTTCCTTTTTCTTGTTGCTCCCTCTCGTTCTTTTTTCAGCTTGAAGGTTTACATGTTCTTATCTCCGTATCGCACAGTCGGGCCCTAGACGACTGACATCGCCCGGTAACCCGAAAGACCGTAGCCGACGCGATACAGTGAGCTTCCAATATCCTCCCGCGACTCCAGATGGACAAACCCCTGGATCTCCCCGGCTCAGGTACTGTTTCATCAGATTGTTTGCACGTACACAATCGCAGTAGCCCCCCCGTGAACCAAGCTGAATCATTATTTGTAGATTCTAAAGCTCAGGTATTGATGTGATCTTACACATGTATGGCTGCTATGGCCTCCTACGAACCCCAGCGAGCCCATGTCCTTGAAGCGCTCCAGCTTAGGCACTGTTTGACTCTGCCATTAGCCCATATGCACATCTATAACTGCAGTATCCCCCTGCAAATCTCATCGGACAACTTCTGATACCACCTCAGCCCAGATTCTGCTGTGTTTTATTCGTTAGAGCGTGGGTGCACTTAAGACTACTAGATATCTCGCTCTGCTATGTCCCCTTGCCCCCCTGAGGGCCTAAGGGTAATTCTACACGCCTCTTACACTTTCACTATGGGCTATACTCATACTTATACTCACTGCAAAAACGGTTAGTTGGGATTTCAAATGTTGCTATACATGTGTGGGTTGAGCGTATATCAAGCGGGAAGCGGTGACTACCTTCTCGGAGGAGGTTCCTGGCAGCTACATCTGGGTCTAGAGGGGGATGACCTATCCAGGTAAAGATGCGGATTGCCTAGTTTTCTCAGAATGGGGAAATTGCATTGTATTTTACAACCCTGATGAAACATGTACTGGTCTTCTTTAATCGTTTGTTTTAACTGTTTATCTGCTTAAAGACTGACTGTTTTATACTTAATGTGTTTATAGGATTGGGTAGATCCAACCCCTTTCGGGGGTGCTAGAAGCTTCCTGGCGGTACTTAAAACCGCCAGATGCTGTCACTACCCCTCACATGTTATCTAGGATTTTGCCTACTTGATAGACTCTGGCCCTTGATTCTGCCTACCTTGCACTTGGTGTGCGGTTAAGCCGCAAACTGACTGCGGAGCTGAGCAGACCCAACGGACTACTGATAAGCTTTACTCTGAAACGTTAATGTCCCTCTTTAGTGATGATACGTCTCTATCCACACCCTGGAAACACCTGTTCTCCACCCTTCGTCCTCTGTGGTGCGACATTCCGTATTCCGCCCACGGTTTTCTATCCCCCCCACAGCTTCCCTACTGGATTGAAGCTGACATTCCGGACTCCCTCCCTACCCCCCTAAGGTGGGTGGGTATTTCCCTAGCCACCTCCGGTAATTTCTCACACCTGGGACTGATACACCCTGCGTAGGTGTGACTTTTAATGTTCCTTTCCCCCCCCCCTTTTTTTTTTTTTTTTTTTTTCTTTTTTTTCTCTCTCTCTCTTCTCTCTCTCTCCCCCCTTCTTTCCCATTTCTTTCTTTCCTTACATCTCCTCCCTCCCTCTCCCTGGGTCCAGCGAGTGACGCAAATCCCTCGCATACACTCTCTACTCCCCGCCAGCTGTTACGATGCAGAAGACACAGATCCCTACCCAACAATTGTCGCTGAAATGCCTCTCGTTAAATGTCAAAGGCCTCAACCTCCCAGAAAAAAGGTCGCAGGTCTTAGCTGCTCTGACCAAACACAAAGCTCACTTCCTCCTCTTACAGGAAACACACTTCCGTTCAGATGCCATCCCTAAACTAGGCAACCATGTATACAAATGTGCATTGCATTCCACAAACCCAGACTCCAAAACAAAAGGGGTCTCAATCCTCATCTCCAAACACGCTGATTTCCAAATTTTAGACACGATGATAGACCCCGAAGGTAGATACATATTTGTTAAAGGTAGATACGCCTCCAAACCTGTTACGCTAGCAAATGTATATTGTCCAAACGAACACCAAACTTCCTTTTTCAGGAAAGTGTCCGATCTTCTCTTCACATTTCGCGAAGGGATCGTGCTGCTAGGAGGGGACTTTAACGTCCCCCTCAACCCAACTGTAGATACATCCACCGGTACGACGGCTCTCTCTTACAGAGCCCTCCGCCAAATCAAAATCCAGCTACAGAACCTGACGCTCCATGACACATGGCGCACCATGTTCCCCACTGGAAAAGACTATACCTTTTTTTCCCCCCCGCATAACAAATACTCAAGAATCGACTATTTCTTTCTTTCTCAAACAGACCTTTCACTTCTCACGAAGGCCACCATAGAACCAATGTTTCTATCAGACCACCACCCCATTACAGTGACACTCGTCTTTCCAGAATCCAACAAAACGACTAAGACCTGGAGACTGAACCCCTCCTTACTAAAAGACCCCGAAAACCTTAGACAGATAAGCGCACGAATCCAACGATACTTTGGAGAGAACGCCACCCCGGACGTGACACCCATCACACTATGGGAAGCCCACAAGTGCGTTATTAGAGGGACTTTGATTGCCCTGTCAACGGCGCATAAAAAACGGCACCAAGAAAGGATTAAGACACTCATTGCCACGATTAACCGCCTTGAAGCTGCCCATAAGCAGTCGGCCTTGCAAGCCACACTACAAGACCTCCTGCTTGCGCGCTCCACCCTGCTAGACGAATTAGGCAAACGTACAAGGCGACAATACGTCCTTGGCCAAAAAATCTTCTACGAGCATGGGAACAAGAGCGGGAGATTATTGGCGCGCACGATACAGGCTTCCAAAACTTCTTCGGTAATCCATCATATCCGGGACAAAAATGGCAATGTGTTCTCTAAAAATGAGGACATAACCAAGCAATTCGAGAAATTTTACTCAAAACTCTATAATTTGACGCCAGAAGGGGGGAAACCAGCCGACGCGCTCACGCGTTCGGTCCAAATAAAAGAATTCCTTGCTCGATATTCCCCCAAGGCCATTCCCTCGGAAAAGGCGGAGGCCATGGAGAGTCCTCTCTCCGTGGAAGAACTTAAATTGGCAATTAAACAAATGAAAGTGGGAAAAAGCCCGGGCCCTGATGGCCTCCCCTTAGTTTATTACAAATGCTTCCAAGACGACCTTACCCCTCAAATGCTGCGGACATTTAACTCATTCGCAAACCCCCAAGTGTCATTAGGAAGAATGTTAGAAGCCCATATAGCTGTTATCCCGAAAGATGGTAAAGACCCTTCACTCGTTTCGAACTACAGGCCAATATCCTTGCTTAATGTAGATATTAAACTCTATTCAAAAATCCTAGCAAACAGGCTGATATCACTGATTCCGGGCCTTGTTCTACCCGATCAAGTAGGTTTTGTCCCTGGCAGGGAAGCCAGAGACAACACCATCCGTACACTAAATCTACACCACTGGCTCACCTCATCAGGCACTAAGGGGTTCCTACTCTCCCTCGACGCTGAGAAGGCGTTCGACAGGGTGGCCTGGGATTACATGCGGGAGGTTTTGAGGAACATAGGACTCCTTCCTCGCATGTTCGCGCATATTGATGTTCTATACTCTAATCCCTCAGCCAAAGTTAAGGCTAATGGCCTCCTGTCGGACGCCTTCTCTATTAGCAACGGCACGCGTCAGGGCTGTCCGCTGTCCCCCTTGATCTTTGTCCTAACATTAGAACCCCTATTGAACAGAATACGTGACAATACTGACATCAAGGGCATCCCCTTTGACCGCAGAGAATTCAAAATTGCAGCCTTTGCCGACGACATACTATTATCCTTACAAGCCCCTCGAATCTCTTTACCTAACCTATTAAAGGATATTAATTACTTTGGGACATTGTCCAACCTTAAAATAAATTACACTAAATCTCATGCACTCAATGTGACACTGTCCCCCCAAGACGTCTCTCACTGTCAGGACTCCTTCCCTTTTCAGTGGAAAACTGAGGCCATTACCTACCTAGGAATCCAAATCACTAGAAAGTTATCAGATCTATATAGCGAAAACTTCCTTTCCTCCCTCACTAAAACTCAATCAGACTTGAAAGAATGGGCCGCACTAAACATATCTTGGTTCGGACGTTCAGCGCTCGTGAAAATGGTTGTCTTACCTCGCCTTTTATACATAATGCAAACTATCCCAATCCACTTACCCCCCTCTTTTTTCGCGACATACAAAAAGGCCTGCTCAGCCTTCATATGGAAGAATTCAACCCCACGCATTAAATTCTCGCGCCTAACCTGTGCAAAGACGTCGGGCGGAATTGGGCTCCCTGACCTGAACAAGTATTACCTAGCTTGCCATCTAACCAGAGTAGTCGACTGGAATACTCACAAAAAAAGCAAACCCTGGGTGATGTTAGAGAACTCCTTTTCACAGTTCTTGACACATACTCTACCTTGGGTGACGCCCAGATACTGGCCCCCATCTATCAGGCAGCACCCTCTCATTCTCCCCTCTCTTCTAGCCTTCAGGAAAGCGATGTCTCTCTTCAACCTATCCTCACAACCAGGTCCGCTGACTCCCATGAGAGAGAACCCTGAGTTCCCACCGGGAGAGTCCAAAACATTCCTGCAAAGGGAATGGCCACACGAGGAGGTTCTGGCTTGTCATTTCTTTCAGAAGGGCCGTCGGCGTTCCTACGACGAGTTGAACTCCGATTCTCGTACGGGTGCCTTTCCCTTCTGGTCATACAGACAACTGTCACACTTCTTTACCTCCACAAACGCGAACGACCCCTGGAATAGAAGTCTTACGCCATTCGAAACACTATGTACACGCTCTACGCCCCAGAGACATCTAATCTCATGTATTTATGCTCTTCTGCAAGCTGACAAGGACCCCTCCCTGACACAGTCGCTACATACTTCCTGGGAGGCAGATTTACAACTGACTCTCACGGAAGATGACTGGGAATCCATTTATACATATGCTCACAAAGGCTCGATGAACGTAGCTATCCAGGAAAATGGATATAAAATCATCACAAAATGGTATAGGACCCCAGCCCGCTTACACAAGTTCTCACCCTCAGTTCCGAACACGTGTTGGAGGTGTCAAAATGCAATAGGCTCCATGATCCACATCTGGTGGGAATGCCCTCTGCTCCAACCATTTTGGAGAGAAGTTCACTCCATAATCTCCTCGGTCACCACCTATACCTTAGACTACACCCCAGCTCAATACCTTTTACACCACACATCCCTCTCCCGACACGCCTACCAGAAATCATTGGCCATGCACATGGTCAATGCGGCCAGACTCTGCATCCCCACCCACTGGCGCTCATCGGATGTCCCAACCATCAGAGAGTGGCTGGCCAGGGTGTCCAAAATTGAGGAGATGGAGGAATTAATTTATATTGCCCAAGATCGTATTCAGAAGTTTACAACGACGTGGGCATGTTGGTCACACTTCAGGAACTCAGATTTGTACAAGTCCCTCTTCCCTTGCTAGCAAGAAACTACTTGTCAGAAGGATTCTCACGACCTGGACCCACCCCACCTCCCCCCCCTTCCCTCTTTTCCCCCCCTTTTTTTTTTTTTTTTTTCTTCTCCCTCTTCTTTTCTCTCTCCGTCCCCCTCTTCAACTGGGGCCCTTGGCCCCTCCGGCGATATAACCGACCAACACCTCCCCCAGGCCCCCTGACTGAACCACAGGAGTCGGTTATCAATGACTTGTCCATAGGCTTATGGCATTTAACTGGTGTTATTATGTTAAATACTACATGGCGCTACCTTACGTACTCACTGATGCCGTGATCAACTGTGTTACCTTGCTTATGTCACGCCATAATTGTACTACCAGAAGTATTGTCATACTTTGTTTGTACTTGTGCATTTTTATACGCATATATGTATGACTATCTTTTTCCTTAATAAAAATCTTTTTTGTGGAAAAAAAAAAAAAAAAAAGTCTTAACCACTTCGTTACCGGGCCTATTTTGGCACTTCTCTCCTTCATGTAAAAATCACAATTTTTTTTGCTAGAAAATTAATCAGAACCCCCAAACATTATATATATTTTTTTAGCAGACACCCTAGGGAATAAAATGGCGGTCATTGCAACTTTTTTTCTCGCACGGTATTTGCGCAATAATTTTTCAAACGCCTTTTTTTAGGGAAAAAAACTGTTTCATGAATTAAAAAATAACAAAACAGTAAAGTTAGCCCAATTTTTTTGTATAATGTGAAAGGCGATGTTACGCCGAGTAAATAGATACCTAACATGTCACGCTTTAAAATTGCGCACACTCATGGAATGGCGCCAAACTTCGGTACTTAAAAATCTCCATAGGCGACGCTTTGAATTTTTTTACAGGTTACTATTTTTGAGTTACAGAGGAGGTCTAGTGCTAGAATTGTTGCACACGCTCTAACGCACGCGATGATACCTCACATGTGGGGTTTGAACGGTGTTTACATATGTGGGCGGGACTTGCATGCGCGTTCGCTTCTGCACGCGAGCAACCAAAACAGGGGCGTTTTAATTTTTTTTTTTTATTATTTTTTTTTTTTTTTTACTTCATTTTTTTATTTTTACACTTTTTTTGAATTTTTTTTTGATCACTTTTATTCCTATTACAAGGAATGTAAACATCCCTTGTAATAGGAATCAGTGTGACAGGTCCTCTTTATGGAGAGATGTGGGGTCAATAAGACCCCACATCTCTCCTACAGGCTTACAAACATGAAATCGGTGAGAAAAAAATCACCAATTACATCCTGACAGCCGCGATTGCGGCTTTGTTTACTTCTGGGTACCGGGCGTGACGTCATAACGTCGCGCCCGGTCCTCCGAAGGTCATAGAGATGACTGTGACCATCTGGTCACCAGTCATCTCTATGGTACACCAACGAGCACCGTCCGATTCGCTCTCTGGGCCCCCGATGGCACGGGAGAGCCCGGAGAAGCACCGGATGGCGGTGGGAGGGGGGGACGTCCCCTCCCGCTGCCTAGAAGAACGATCGAGCGGCGGAACCGCCACTTTGATTGTTCTTCTGGTGCACAGAATCGCCGGCTGAAGACGGCGATATCTGAATGATGCCTGCAGCTGCAGGCATCATTCAGATATCACCGCACAAAGTCCAGGACGTCATTTGACGTCCTACGGGTCTCAAGTGGTTAATGACGTGTAGCGCTCTGCTCCTGTTGATCAGGCGCTGCTTTAAATTTAGTGAGGTCTGAGCTGTTATTTGGCTCAGACAAGAATGATTAAAGGGTTTGTAAATCAACATATTTTTTTTATCTTATTTTTTATCTTAATAGCTTCCTTTACCTTAATGCAGTGCTGTTTTCATGTCCTTATTGTTCGTTTTTGCTCTCAAGTTGCTGTAATTCTTCTCTGATCTCCACACTTCCTGGTTGTCTGTTTTCTGATAACCACAGTACTGGGAGCTTTCTCTCTGTGGTCACTAATCAAGGAGGTGTGATTACTGTGTGTCTAAAACCCCTCAGAACCAATCAGTTTAGTTTTCCAAACCATCACTGCCATGTATTGGCTCTGTGTACAGCAGAGAGGCAGGAAACAACATGCAAAAACGAAACTAGAAACTACAGGCACATTATATGATTGATTTTTATCTATTTTTAATCGTTTTTAAAAGGAATCAGTTAACTATTATGTCTCTATACCCTGTAAACAGTCATTTCAGCATACATTTTTTAAAATTATTATTTACAACTCCTTTAAGGGCAATTTAGCCTCTGTTCCAGCCGTGGCTGTGCTGGGAGTATCCACCATTGTTCGCCTGGGGGTGTCATTACCACCCCAGGCCAAGGGTGGCAGCAGCAAGGTCAGGGTGCATTGGATGTCCCCCTCAGCAGCGAATCAGTGGGAGTGGTTGCCTCGCTGTTCATGCTGGGGAGGGGTACTTAAGGGACAGACGCCATTAGGAACGAGGTCGTCGGTCTGTCGTCCCAGACACCTCGTGGCCTGCCTGGCCTGAGGTGCGTGTCCTGAATCCTGGTTCCGGGATCACGTTTGTCCGAGGCTGTGACTTTGTTGGTAGGCCCAGTAGTCTGGCTGGGGCCTGCCTTGCAAAGGTGATCCTGTGCTGTCCGTCCTGCAGGAGGAAGCAACTTGATGAAGAAAACCAGGAGAGGACTTATCCTGGAGAAGGCCATGCAAGAGGCTGGTACCTTGGGAGAAGGCCTGGAAACTTCATAGAAGGATGCACCGTACACCAAGAGGCCTGACAGTGTCGCCTGTCGGGTCTAAAAGTTCTACCAAAGGTAAGCTGGAGAGTTTCGGGTGCTGAATCCTGTGGCAGAGGATTCCAGACCAAAGTGTCTCCTTATAAAGGAAGGTCTGTGGCAGAGACTGTACTTTACTTCATGCGCCATCCCGCTCATGCGCCATAGCCGCTCACTGTATCACTTGGCCCCGCCCCTCGGCGCACCGTGTCACTGGATGTAATTGACAGCAGCGCCAGCCAATGGCTGCGCTGCGTTCAATCCATCTGGTCTAGCCAATCAGCGGCCAGGCTGAGCGGCGAAGAGGATGGCGGGGCCGAGCGCGGGACTTTCGAGGGGTCAGGTAAGTATAACGGGGGGGGCGGTATACTCTGAAGTTTTTTCACCTTAAAGCATAGAATGCATTAAGGTGAAAAAAACGTTTTCCTTTACAACTCCTTTAAGCATTTCCTTATTTAAAAAAAAAAAGGCTTATTTAAAAAAAAAAAAAAAGATTGAGGCCCCAGCATTAAGTAAACCCTCTGAAACTTTTCCCTAAAAAAAAAAAAACCCTGCAAGAGAAAATCATAATGAGCTTGTATGCAAAGCATACAAGCTCATTATTGTCAGAAACCATGAATCAGACCGAGACAGAAATACAGTTAAATCACACTTGTTTAATAATAATAATAATAATAATAATAATAATAATAATAAAAAGGTAAACAGAGTAAGCGAGTCAAAACATAGCCAGAGTTCAGTAACCGTAACTGGCCAAGTCAATGTTCAAGAGCCAGCGATAAAGGTAGTAGTTCAGCAAGCAGGATCTGTAGCCAGAGGGAACGTAGTCAAGCAGGTCTTCAACAGGAACACAGGAGAAAATCTCTTGTGATGTTAACACAGGCGAAGGCAAAGAGCAAATGAACTGGAAGGCTTTAAGTAGGCAGAGCTGACGAGCAGGATCATCAACAAGTGGATCACTGTGGAGAGATGGAAACTGGAAATTAGCTGACAGCTGAGCAGCCAGCACAGAGAAGGAAGGTCTGAACAATTATGAATTACTTACCTGAGATCGAAGCCCCCGCAGGGACCCTCTTTACTCTCCTCCGCCGCCAGCTCTCCCGGAGTGACTTCCGGGTATCGCTGCTCAGGCGCTGTGACTGGCCGGAGCAGTGATGATGTCACTACCGCACATGCGCGTGGGAGCCGTCAGGGACTGCACGGTCCCATTCATTAACGGCACGCTCATTGCGCCTGTGCCGTAGACATCGGTGCAGCCTTTTCTGCAAATATCTCTTTAACCGTGTAGGTTAAGGAGATATTTCTTGCACCTACAGGTAAGCCTTAATCTAGGCTTACCTGTAGGGCCAAGTGGTCTGTAAGGGTTTACAACCACTTTAAAAGTAGAGGAGAATTTAACTTCCTCCTCCTTCGCCGCTCTGCGACTGCGCCTAGTGCTTTCCACCCACCTCTTCCATCTCCATGATCTTCTCTGACGTGCTCTGAGGGAAGGGAACTCTGAAAACTCTAAGGCCCCGTACACACGGTCGGTTTGGTCCGATGAGAATGAACCGAAGTTCATTTTCATCGGACCAAACCGGCCGTGTGTATAGGCTATCGGTCTGGTTTCCTTCGGTCCAAAATTTCGAAACATGCTTCAAAACCGAACCGATGGACCGCTGCCCCATCGGACCAAACCGATGGTTAGTACAGAAAAGCATCGGTCCAAAACACGCGCATGCTCAGAATCAAGTCGACGCATGCTTGGAAGCATTGAACTTCGTTTTATTCAGCACGTCGTGTGTTTGACGTCACCGCGTTCTGACCCGATCGGATTTTGGACTGATGGCGTGTACACATATCAGGCCGTACGGCCACTTCAAAGGTGAACCGATGAAAACGGTCCGACGGGCCAGTTTCATCGGTTTGGTCTGACCGTGTGTACGGGGCCTAAGGTGAGGCTGGAAACATGTGTGCAATGTCATGAAGGATCTGGGCACTGCAGAGCCAGAGACCCATACAAAGTGGAGGGGTTCATGCTGGGACTTGAAGTCCTTCACTTTTGGATAATGTGACCCCCCAAAGTGAAGGACTACAGGTCCCAGCATGAACCCCTCAGAGCAAGCAAGCTGAACAGTGCTGCACATCAGTGCCAATAAGTGTTGCCAATCAGTGCCCATCAGTGCTGCCTATCAGTGCTGCCAATCAGTGCCCATCAGTACTGCCTATTAGTGCCTACCTATCAGTGCCGCCTATTAGTGCCAATCAGTGCTGCCGAACAGTGCCCATCAGTGCCACCTATGAGTGCCCATTAGTGCTGCCAATCAGTGACGCCTACTAGTGCCCATCAGTGCCCATCGTTGCTGCCTATGATCGCCTATGGGAGCAACCGGCCGCACCGTCAGATCATTTCTCGGGGGAATCAGCGGAAATGGTAAGCCCAAGAAACATCGGTGAGCGGGGGGAGGGGGGTGTCGGAAAGAGTTCCAGCAGGTCTTGTGCTGCTCTGAGGCCCCGTACACACGACAGAGAAACTCGACGTGCCAAGCCCGTCGAGTTCCTCGTCGAGTTCCTTGTTGAACTTGTCGAGAAGCTCGGCAGGCTTGCTTTGCGTACACACGTAACATACCAAAATCTGGTCGTTCTCCGGCGCGGTGACGCTCACGACGTATGACGCGACTATAAAGGGGAGGTTTGATTTTGTTGGCGCCACCCTTGGGGCTCCTTTTGCTGATTCCGTGTTTACGCGTGTTAGTAAAAGTTTGGTGAGTGACGATTCGTGCTTTTCAGTCTTTGTGCTTTCAGATTGATCTCTGCCGTTCAGTTTGTACTTGTGGGGGTCGTATCTAGGCAATCGAGACGTGCGGTCAGGTCGTATTGTTTTACATTGCGGTCCTGTCCCCGCGTTTTTCATTGTCAGGGTCGTTCTTCATAGGTCTTGCTGTTCTTCACTGCGGTCTGTTTAGTGCAATTCTGATTTGTCGTTCGTAACTAGCCTTGTAGCCATGTTGCAGGCACCTAGTCGTCGCCGACTTCGTGCTAAGCATCTTCTGTGTGTAGGTCTGTTTGTTTATGACCTAGACGATGAGGAGTTCATGAACAGGAGGAGGACGCGTTCATGGACCAAGAATTGGTTGCTCCGTAGGAACCAATTCTCTAACATGCCTTTGCTGCGGGAGCTTCAGGAAAATAATCCTGTTGATTACAGGAATTTCCTGAGGATGTCTGATCCCGTCTTTCAGCACCTGTTGGCTTTGGTGTCCCCCTATATTACCAGGCAGGACACCGTTATGCGGGAAGCCATCAGTGCTGAGCAGAGGCTAGTTGCCACCCTCCGTTATCTGGCAACTGGGAGAAGCCTTCAGGACTTAAAGTTCTCGACGGGCATCTCCCCCCAGGCTCTGGGCCTCATCATTCCTGACACCTGCTCTGCCATCATCCAGGTTCTGCAGGAGGAATATATGAGGGTAAGTTTTCTCCTTTAATATCACATTTTATGTCTATAATGTATGCTAATGTCTTGTAGTTATCTCCTCCTTCCCTAATTACCATGTCTGGAATATGCTGTGAATGTCCCCTTTGCCCCCATGCATGCTGTAAACTTTGATGCCCCTTTTTTGGCCTACATGCATATTTCCCATCACTTACCTCCCCAGCATGCTATCCTGGGCCCCAACCTACCTAGTCTAGTCACTTCCCAATGTATTGTGTTATATCCATTGTAATGTCCCCCCCCCCCTCCCCTCCAAAATGTGTTGTAAAGTCTATGTTCACCAATAATCCAAATTATATTATTTTTGTACTCCCAAACTCATCTAGCCCTCCCCTCCAAAATGTGTTGTAAAGTCTATGTTCACCAATAATCCAAATTATATTATTTTTGTAATCCCAAACTCATCTAGCCCTCCCCCAAACTTGGGCACTGGCCCATCAGAGGGGGTGTTTAATGTGCTAATTGTCTAAATATATTTAGATATAATATGCTAGTTCCCAGAAATGTTATAATGCTTATAATGTCTTTGTATAATCTGCTTGCAAGGTTATGTGGCTAATTTTTTGCATTTTTTCATCCCCAGCTTCCGTCCACACCACAGGAGTGGCAGTCTGTGGCTTTGGACTTCCAGACCTGATGGAACTTCCCCAACTGCGGGGGAGCCATCGACGGGAAGCACGTCCGCATCGTGCCTCCACCCCGTTCGGGATCCCAGTTCTTTAACTATAAGGGGTTCAACAGTATTGTGCTGATGGCGGTGGTGTCAGCACAGTATGAATTCCTTTTTGTGGATGTCGGGATGAACGGACGGATATCGGATGGGGGAGCCTTCAGGCAGACGGAGTTTGCGCTTCGCCTTCAGGATGATGATCTGTCATTGCCACCGGATGACCAGAATGTAGAAGGCCTGCCATTTGTTTTCCTGGCTGATGAAGCGTTTGCCCTGGGACCCCATCTTATGAGGCCATTCCCTCAGCGCACCCTCACCCCAGAGAGGAGTGTCTTTAATTTCCGGCTGGGCCGAGCACGCAGAGTGGTTGAGAACGCTTTCGGCATCATGGCCAGCCGGTTCCGCCTTTTCCTCACCTCTCTCCACATGGCGGAATATAAGTGGAATACTATTATTTTTGCATGCTGCATTCTCCATAATTTTTTGCGGAGACAATCTCCAAATTATATGGCCCTGGTTGGGCCTGAGGCACAACTTTTGGCTCCATCACAAACTTTGGCGGGCCTTGAAGCTGGCCACACAGGACTGCCCCCCCAGAGTGCCCGTGAAGTCCGGGACAAATACATGGACTATTTCATGGGTAGGGGGGCAATACCATCTCAAGCAAATTTGCCATAATTTTATCTTTCCCAAAAATAAATCCGAATCTTTTTTATAAACTTGTTATGTCTTGCTTGTGTTGCTTGGAGTTCTTTACTAAGTGTAACTAAGTGTATTTTCATTATCAACTAGCAAACATTTCCCAGGTGACCCCCAAACCAAACACATAGAAAATTTAACGTATTTTAGGAAAAACACCACACACTTTTTTGAGGTTCAAAAGCTCTTTATTTTACTAATTTTTTTTTTGGTTTGTTTTCCAAAATACCCTACAAAAATATTTGGGTTTTTTTTCTCATACAATATACAATCATTTTTGTAATTTTTTTGTTCTTTTTTTCTCATACAATATACAATCATTTTTGTAATTTTTTTGGTCTTTTTTCTCATACAATATACAATCATTTTTGTAATTTTTTTGTTCTTTTTTTCTCATACAATATACAATCATTTTTGTATTTTTTTTGGTCTTTTTTATCTTAATAAACATTAAAATCTGGTTATTTTATTTTTTTGTTGTTTTTTTAATTAAAGAAACTCTAAAATCTGGTTATTTTATTTTTTTGTTTTTTTTTTAATTAAATAAACTCTAAAATCTGGTTATTTTATTTTTTTGTTTTTTTTTTAATTAAATAAACTCTAAAATCTGGTTATTTTTTTTTTTTGTTTTTTTTTTTAATTAAATAAACTCTAAAATCTGGTTATTTTTTTTTTTTTTTTTTTTTTTTTTTATTAAATAAACTCTAAAATCTGGTTATTTTTTTTTTTTGTTTTTTTTTTAATTAAATAAACTCTAAAATCTGTTTTTTTAGAAATGTTTTTGTTTTTTTCTGATTCAGACTCTCCCCAAAACATCAAGTAAATTTTTTAATTTATTTTCCACCCTCCTTGTTCTTTCTTTAATTTTTCTGTTGGCCAGATGAATCTCCTCCACCTCTTCTCTGCAGGCCCAGATTTCCGAGATAACCATCTGGACAGTATGCCTGTCCAAGTCCAAGCCACCACCTGATCCTGAAATGTGGGACAAAACCATTTTTTAAAATTAGGCAGGCCTACATCTACATTACCTGAAGCTGGGTTAGTTATATGTTACTTTACCTGATGTGGTGGCAGGCTGCGCATCATCACCATCCCTCGGGGGTGTGGCTTGCTGGACTTCTTGCTCCCGTGTTGAAGCTTCATGACGCCCTACGAGAATGAAGAAAATGGAAACAGGATTTTTATAGCTTATAGGCCTGAAAGAGGAATATGATTCACTTTATACAATTTCTGGGACTATTGATGTTTTGAAAAACCCCTCAGGGCAAAACACAGGATTGAAGGCATTCACAAAGATCATGACAAATCTTTGAGCTTTGGTCTACTTTTAAACATGTAAGCCAACCAAGTATACACTGGATCACCTCACCTCTGTGTGAACCCCAAAATGGGTTATTAAAGGGGACAACAATTATGCAAATGAGTCCACATGTGTCACCGACTGCTGAGCAGACTCTCCTTTTACTGTATATATTTTAATTTAACAAAAAGTTTTGTTGTTTTAATAGCACATCTACATAATTTTCACGATTGATCTCACCCCAATTTTTGTGAAATGTCATAATTTTGAGGATTTTAAACACAATATTTTGTCGTTCCGAATGTACGTCCAGTTTGACGACAAATTCTTGTGCAGAAAAACATAATACAGTACAACCTGAAATAAAAAACACATGGCACGGAACAAATCTTACAAAATATATAACAAACTTACTTCTTCTAATCACTCTCCTGATCCTCTTCATTTGTTCCGGCTCCCGTTTTTTCAGGTCACACCACCTTTTCCGGATCTGCTCCTTGGACCTTTTCACCCCAAATTTCTGATGGAGACTCCTCCTCACCTTCTCCATTATTTGGGCCTTGACCTTATTAGGGTACTTGTATGGCCCATGCCTCCCATCATAGTCCTCTGATTTGAGGATGAGGACCATCTCCACCATTTCCTCAAAGGTCATGTTGGTGGCCTTAAAACGGATTCTCCGTGTCATTCCTCGTCCCGCCTGGCCTGGCTCCTGTCTTGCTGCCATATTATCCAACATGTGCTCCCAACAAAAAAAAAATGGAAAAGGGGCGGGGAAAATACGACACCATGAACGTCAGGGGCGGGGAGACGTGCGTAAAGTCCCACATGCGCGTGTATAAAGGGCTACCACGTGAGTAAAAGGGGCGTTTACAGTTTGTGGAAGACGGCGGAGATAACGATCGGGTCAAAGACCGGTATGTAACTACATTTTACATGTTATTCTTGATTGAATGATTTTGTGGGCTACATCTTAGGTTCATAAAATAAAACATAGCTAGTTCGAAATTTGAAGGTAATGGTCCGCTATAGTGCCGTCGTACGTAACCAACGCTTTGATTATGCATTTTGATCCAACTACTGTTGTGTGGGCAATCTCGGTTCTCATCAGGATGTCTTCTAAAAAAAAGTCGGTTTAAACATGATGCAAATGGTCGCTTTTATGTCTTGACCAAACTAGATCGGAGTGCTTTTCTCTAACTAACGTTTCATACACAAATGAGGATGAGATCTGGCTTATTAGTTCGACACAACTGGTCATCTGTTTCCTAGGAACTGACCCAACATGATCTGCTGCCAATTCCTCCTTGTCGTTTTTGCGACGGAAGATAAGGGGCGGGGGGAAACATCAATTTTTTTTAAGCATGGGCGGATGTCGTGTGCGGAGTGTATATAAGGCTCGAACACACGTAGCGTCCATACGACCGGGTTGCGTAAGAAAGACGTTTGAACGACAAGCGTGTAGGTATGCTTCGAACTTGGGACAGCAGTGGCATATTCAGGAAAGACAGACATTTAAAGGAGCAATAAGCCCAAATTGTTTGGGGCAGAAATAACTAACTTTACATTATATCAGTCTTGATTTCATGTCCTCATTGTCCCTTTTTGCTTTTAAGCAGCTGTAATCCTTTGCATAAATCCTCACTTCCTGGTTCTCTGGCTCCCTCTAAAATTTATCAGGGGAGCTTGTCACTGTGGTCCAAGCTGTGTGTCTAAAAATCCACCAAAACAATGCTAATAATTTTTTAAATGAAAATATGCCCTGGATTTTTTTTTTTTTTGTTCTGTGTGTCTCTTTACTTCACAGAAACATTAAATAATTTTAAAACCAAAAGTGAAACTAGAGGCACATTATATGTATGCACTTGTATGTCTCTAGACACTGTAAACAGTCATTTCCTCCAAAAAAATAGTTATCCATTAGTGACCCTTTAAGGGCTAGCTGGTGAGAAAGAGTAATTAACTTTATAGACTGTGTATTGACATTATTTTTTTCTCCTTGGTTTTGGACAGGAAAAGATGAACCTGTTTAACAGACCTGACTTTTTGGAGATATTTATTGATCGGTGGCAAGAACTTCCTGTTCTGTGGGCCACCAAAGACCCCATATTTCGAAACAGAGAGTTGCGCAAAACCGCACTGGAGAGCCTGCTCCCACTTGTGCGGAGACAGGTGGGGTTTGATGTGACAACTGACCAGGTGGTCAAAATTGGGACCTTGAGAGGCACCTACAGGAAGGCACGCAACAAGGTCTTGGCTTCGATGAGGTCTGGAGCTGGAGCAGGGCGGGTATTTAAACCCAAGTTGTGGTACTATAGCAAACTGAGCTTCCTGGATGAACACCTGGAGGTAAGGGAGTCACTTTCGAGCCTTGCCCCCAGAAGGCACAGAAGGTCCAGCCTTCCCTCCAGCCTTCCCTCCAGCCAACCTGCTGCTCCCTCTGCAGATGAACCCTCTCAGCAGCCTTCCATCCTGGATGAAGATCCGGATTTGCCCAGCTGGAGCCAGGTATATAGTACTTTCAATGTGCAAATGTGTGGTGTTTAAATGTTGTTAAAGAGATGTAAATTAAGATGTTAAAGGTAAAAAAAAATTAGAGCTAAAAGTGTTATACAGAACATTTGTCAGTATTGGCCAGGAATTTTTTTTGTGTGATTGACCATAAAACATGGGTCACAATGATTGGCTTAGCTAAGTCGTGACAAAAAAATATGCAACAGTCAGGAGCTTAAAAAAAAATATTTTAATTTAAAAAAAAAGTAAAACTGTACTTTTTTTCCATACACAGGACGAGACCAGGCAGCAGGAGGATCAGGAAAATGCCAGGCAGGAGGAGGACAGGGTGAGTGGCTTGGAGGAGGCTGCAGGCCCAAGTATCTTGGACGTGTTGGCAGGCCCAAGTGGCTTGAACGTGGTGGCAGGCCCAAGTGGAGCGGATGAGGTGGCAGGCCCAAGTGGGTTGGACGAGGTGGCTGGGCGAAGTACAAGATGTCAGGTGTCTCCTCTTCGCCTGCGTCCGAGAAGGCAGGTGAGGGATACAAGGGTGCGTGACGCCTCACTAGCCCTCATTCGGGACGCCCATGCAACCCTTCAACAGCCTCCCACTGCTCAGGAGGGATTTGTAACGGTGGTTTTGGCCAAAATGTCCGAAATGACAGTAGACCAGCGCCTCCTCTTTGAGGGACTCCTCATCACCCTCGCAAATCAGGGGGTGAGGGGTCTTCTCACGGAGGACACTGTCATTTGCCGCCATCCCCATCCTCACACACCACATAACTCCCAAGCTCCCCCACCTTCTTCTTCTTCTCATGCTCCTTCTCAACATTCTTCTTCCTCTTCTTCTCCTGCTCCTTCTCAACATTCTTCTTCCTCTTCTTCTTCTACTGCTCCTCCTCCTTCTACTCCTCCTCCTTCTACTGCTCCTCCTCCTTCTACTCCTCCTCCTTCTACTGCTCCTCCTCCTTCTACTGCTCCTCCTCCTTCTACTGCTCCTTCTACTACTCCTCCTCCTTCTACTACTCCTCCTCCTTCTACTCCTCCTCCTTCTAATGCTCCACCTCCTTCTACTACTCCTCCTCCTTCTACTACTCCTCCTCCTTCTACTGCTCCTCCTCCTCCACCTCCTCCTCCACCACCATCGTCTACTCATCCTCCACCACCTTCGTCTACTCCTCCTCCTGGCATGAGTACTACCCCTGTGGCACCACCTCCAGCCAGGCAGAAGAGGAAGGCTGCTGAGAAGGCTGCAGAGAAGGTGAAAGAGCAGTCTGCAAGGAAAGCCACCAAGGAAGGCCTTGAAGAAATCAAGAAAGTGACTCCCTTACTTCCATGTGGTGTACCAGAGTTCAGGCTGCTATAGTACCACAACCTGGTGACATCTGCCTGCCCTGCTCCAGTTTGTGACCTCGGGGAGTCCAAGACCTTGATGCGTTCCTTCCTGAATGAACCTCTCAAGTCCCCATTTTGGCCTCCAACTGCTCACCAGTCACATCAGGCCACACCTGGCTGTGCACAAATGGCAGCAAGCTCTCCAGTGCTGACTTTTGCATACTTAATTTATTTTTATAACCAAAATAAATGGTACATTTTTATTTTACAGTTCATACTTGTCCTTGTATTTTTTTGAATTACAATTTTGCAAGTGAGAAGGCAGGTTATTTTTTTGAAAAAATTGGATATAAGGTGTAATTTGAAAGGGACAGATGAGATAAGACAAAGCAATAAGGTTTCTATGGGGGGAACTTGACATTACAAAAAATAAAAGGATTTGCATTTTTGTGAACTTTAAAATTAAGGTGAATATTAAGAGCAGGATTTAAAACACAGGACCAAAATAAGGTGAGAATAATAAAAATAAAAAATATTGAGATCAGTAAGAAAAAGGTTCCACCTAATTTTAAGGAACTCTGTGTGAATATCCTAAAAAAAAAAAAAATAATATTGCTGTTTTGTGCCCTTACAAAAAATTGTGTAAAGCGCTGCAAATAAACGATGAAATAATGTTGGAAGCGACACGAATGTGCTATCTCCATTCCAAACGCTAGTTTTACCTATGTTGTTCTCCAGTGTCTAAGTTTTTGACAGGTTTCTTAGCATACACACGACCGAGTTTCTCGTTTAAAAAACAGCCCGATGAAGAACTCGTCGAGCCAAAATCCACTGCCATCGAGAAAATAGAGAACCTGCTCTCTATTTGCTCGACGAGTTCCTCGGCGGCTCCATCGGGCCGAAAATGTACACACGACAGAGTTTCTCGACAGAATCCGGCTCTTCACAGAGATTCTCGACGAATTCTGCCGAGAAACTCTGTCGTGTGTACGAGGCCTGAAAGGTTTCATGAGAAAGCCAGCTGTCGGTTGCAAAAAACAATACCGGGTAACCCCGGTAAACCATTTGCATACCACAACGTATATATATATGTATTGCGGTCGGCAAGTGGTTAAGTTGTCCCCATTTTATTCAAATTTTTTTGTAACAAATATAAGTTTTATCCCAATTTGGCTGCAAAAGTGGAAATACACTTTAAGGTATCTTCTTCATCATTATACAAAAACGATTTACTGTCAGCATTCATGTCTTTATAAGACTTATAGGTGGATTCAGAAAGACTTAGGCTGGCGTATCAGTAGATACGCCAGCCTAAGTCTGATTCTGCGCCGACGCTAATTTAAGCGTATTCTGGTAACCAGATACGCTTAAATTAGGCTCAGATACGAGCGGCGTAAGTGTCTTACACCGTCGTATCCTAAAGTGTACTTTTTAGGCTGACCGCTAGGTGGCGCTTCCATTGCGGTCGGCCTAGAATATGTAAATGAGTAGATACGCCGATTCACGTACGTACGCTTGCCCGACACAGTAAAGATACGCCGCTTACGTAACGCACTTTCAGGCCTAAAGTTATTCCATCAAATAGCTGGAATAGTAATGTTAAGTATGGCCGTCGTTCCCGCGTCAAAGTTTGAAAATTTTACGTCGTTTGCGTAAGTCGTCGGTGAATAGGGATTTACGTCCACGTCGAAACCAATAGGACCGTGCGGTGTACTTTGCCGCAATGCACACTGGTATATGTACACGGACGGCGCATGCGCCGTTCGTAAAATACATCAATCACGTCAGGTCAACCTCCATTAACATAAAACATGCCCCCCTCAGCCGAATTTGAATCAGCCGCCCTTACGCCCGCCCGATTTACGCTACGCCGCCGTAACTTAGCAGGCAAGTACTTTGTGAATCATGTACTTGCCTCTCTAACTTACGGCGGCGTAGCGTAAACACGATACACTACGCCGCCGGAAAGTTAAGGCGCTCTACTTGAATCTAGCTATATATCTAGTAATCCTGATTCCTAAGTAATAATTGACAACTGTTGTCAGCATAAGCTAGGAAATCTTTTCTTCCCATGTAAGGAGGCAACGCTGGAAGAATTCACGGCAGTTTAGTCTTCTGCCGTCATGCCATCACCTAGGATCCTCAAGAAGCTTTGAAATGTTTCTCTTACATCATATACTGTAACTGTACTTGTTTTACTTTTTCCACCTTTGTCTGGCTGTATATATCATTCCTTTAGGAGACAGGATGTTTGAATTGTGCAAAGAGATAATATATCTTCATTTCTTCAATCCCTATGACCAGACCGGATATTTTAACCACTTAAGACCCGGACCAAAATGCAGGTAAAGGACCCGGACAGTTTTTGCGATTCGGCACTGCGTCGCTTTAACTGACAATTGCGCGGTCGTTACTTTTTGCTATAATAAATATCCCCCCAAAATATATATAACATTTTTTTTCCCCTCAGTTTAGGCCGATACGTATTCTTCTACCTATTTTTGGTAAAAAAAAATCGCAATAAGCGTTTATTGATTGGTTTGTGCAAAATGTATAGCGTTTACAAAAAAGGGGATAGTTTTATTGCATTTTTATTAATAATTTTTTTTACTACTAATGGCGGCGATCAGCGTTTTTCATTAGAGCCGCAAGTCCGGTTTTAAAAGACTTTTTTTCCTTTCAGAAATGACACTTTGTGCAGGGACAGTTCTATGTACTGGAAACATGCGCTATTTCACATGCTAACTTTACACCCCCCCCAGGTACGAAATTTAAAGGAATATTTCACTTTTATTGTTTCACTTTTAGCATTATTAAATTCACTGCTCCCGAAAAAACATCAGTTTTTAAAACTTTTTTTTGCATTGATACATGTCCCCTGGGACAGGACCCAGGTCCTCAAACACTTTTTAGGACAATAACTTGCATATTAACCTTTACAATTAGCACTTTAGATTTCTCCCATAGACTTTAACAGGGTGTTCCGCGGCTTTTCGAATTTGCCGCGAACACCCCTAATTGTTCGTTGTTCGCCGAACAGACGAACAGACAATGTTCGAGTCGAACATGAGTTTGACTGGAACTCGAAGCTCATCCCTAGTCTTGATATATTGGGGGGGCCCTGCCAGGTAGGCTGTACGGGGCCCCGTGATTTCTAGCAGCAGCCCGGCATAGAGGACACTGTTCTTCGCCATCACCCGCTGCCCCACAAGACAGGGTAAGTGCCGGGCAGATGGCGAGCAGGGGGGGGGGGGCACACTGGCAGCATTTGGCACAGTGGCAGCATTTGATGAGCACACTGGCAGCGTTTGATGGGCAGTTTGGACACTGTTGCAGCATTTGATGGCACAGTCGCAGCATTTGATTGCACAGTGGCTGCCATTGATGGGCACAGTCGCAGCATTTGATGGGCAGTTTGGGCACACTGGCTGCAATTGATGGCATAGTGGCTCTAATTGATGGCACAGTGGCAGCATTTGATGGGCACAGTGGCAGCGTTTGATGGGCACAGTGGCTGCAATTGATGGCACAGTCGCAGCAATTGATGGCACAGTGGCTGCAATTGATGGCAGAGTGGCAGCATTTGATAGGCACAGTGGCTACAATTGATGGGCACAGTGGCTGCTATTGATGGACACAGTGGCTGCTATTGATGGACACAGTGAGGTTTTTTTTTTTTTTTTTTTTTTAGTTTGTTTGCGCCCCCCAAATTTTTTCAGCACCAGCCGCCACTGGTTATTTGCATGGAGTTCACCTTTAATATAACTGCAACCTGTCCGCATAGTGCTTCACAGCTCCTCTTGAAAGTGTCCACAGTTGGATCCTTCTCTTCCTGCACTTACCCTTTAAGCCCTGGTTCACACTGGTGCGATTTGACATGCGATTTGGCAATGGCACCGTCCTAATCGGTGCAATGCCGCATACACGGCGCTGCGCCAATTTCAAAATCAGTGCACAGATGTCTCGAAAATCGCGCCCGAAATCGGGACTGACAAGCGGGAGTGAAATCGTGCGCATTCAGCTGAACTCACATGGCTTCACTCCCGCAGCCCAGTGTGAACCCGGGCTAACCTGCTAAAAGCAACATTTTTCCTCAAGAGTTGAAGATCACTTTTGTAAAAGTCGTGCAAAGTATAAGAGAAAGATACATTATTAATGCTTTATATGAATATGATTTTTTTCTGTTTTTTGCCTTTTGACCGTTGGATTTACTCAAAAAGAATGGAGTATACAGTAAGCTTTGAGTGTTAAAATAAGTAAAAACCCGGATATCATTGGGAAGGCTGTTTGATTTCTGGCTGCAAAGAGATAATATTTAGGAATCTGTCATAACAATACTTTTTTTATAGGCAGTTTATAGTTTCATTCTACTAGGACTAAAAAAAACTCTCAAAAACCTGAAGGTTGTAAAATATGACATAAAGCCAAATAAAGAAGGAATGTGTTTACACATTTAGTGTGACGGCGTAATTTCCTGGCAAATCTCAGCTAACAATAGTCGTTAAAAGTGCACCTGTCACACAGACATCCGCCGCTGTGCTCATTTCTGTGCTTTTTTGGGCCATTCTTCAGTTTTGTAGATCTAAAACAAATTATTGACATTTCATACGAGCCTTTGTATTGCATTGATGTAATTCCAAAAGTTGCTTTTAATCTTCTAAAATCTGAGGGCCAGATTCACAAAGAGATACGACGGTGTATCTACAGATACACCATCGTATCTCTGACATAAACTGGTCGTATCTATGCGTCTGATTCATAGAATCAGATACGCATAGATAGGGCTAGATCCGACAGTGTTACAATGTGTTACACTGTCGGATCTTTTTTTCAATTTAAAAATGGCGCCGGGGGCGTTCCCGCTGATTTACGATAAATAATATGTAAATCAGCGAGATACGCAAATTCACGAACGTACGCGGACCCGTCGCAGTGTTCTTACGTCGTTTCCATAGCAGTTTTCCGTCGTATACTTACCCCTTCTTTTATCAGGCGCAGCCAATGTTAACTATAGCCGACGTTCCCGCGTCGAATTTAAATTTTTTAACGTCGTTTGCGTAAGTCGTTTTTGAATACGGACGGACGTCGTTTACGTAAGCGTCGCAACCACTGACATCCTAGCGACGTAAGTGGGAACAATGCACGCCGGGAAATTTCGCGGACGGCGCCTGTGCATTTAAATCGGCGCGGGAACGTGCCTGATTTAAATATGACACTCCCCTAGCCACGGAATTTGAATTCCGCGGTGGGATTTAGGATCCGCCGTCGCAAGTTTGGAGGTAAGTGGTTTGTGAATTAGCCACTTGCCTCCTAAACTTGCGGGAGCGGATCTTATATATATAGATCCGCTGAGCTACGTGAATCTGGCCCTGAATCTTTTATTAAAGGCATTGTTCTATGCCCAGAAGTTGGTGCAAATACCTAGGGCCGGATTCAGCAAGAATTTACGCCGGCGTATCTGTAGATACGCCACGTAAATTCAAAGCTGCGCCGGCGTATCTTCTTTCTGTATTCAGAAAGCAAGATACGCAGAAATTAGGCTAAGATTCGACTGGCGTAAGTCTCTTACACCGTCGTATCTTAGGGTGCATATTTTCGCTGGCCGCTAGTTGGCGCTTCCGTCGTTTTCGGTGTAGAATATGCAAATGACCTAGATATACGCCGATTCACAAACGTACGTGCGCCCGGCGGATTTTTTTTACGTCGTTTGCGTAAGGCTTTTCCGGCGTAATGTTGCTCCTGCTTCTATGAGGCGTACGCAATGTTAAGTATGGACGTCGTTCCCGCGTTGAATTTTTTACGTTGTTTGCGTAAGTCGTTTGCGAATAGGGCTGGACGTAATTTACGTTCACGTCAAAACCAATACGTCCTTGACGTATAGACTAGGCCAGCTATTTGATGGAATAACTTTACGCCGGAAAATGCCTTACGTAAACGGCGTATCTTTACTGCGACGGGCGCACGTACGTTTGTGAATCGGCGTATCTAGGCATTTACATATTCTACACCGAACTCAACGGAAGCGCCACCTAGCGACCAAAAGGAAAAACTGCACCCTAAGATACGACGGCGCAGGCCGTCATATCTTAGCTAGGTTTAAAGGTATCTCTGTTTGAGAATACACTTAAACTTAGGACGGTGTAGATTCCGAGTTAGGTCGGCGTATCTACTGATACGCCGGCCTAACTCTCTCTGAATCTGGCTATCTGTGTTTACATGTAAATAACTGTCATTCATATGCAAATAGTAGCTGGCCAGCGGCATTAATATGTAAATAAAGGCGGCATTCATATGTATATCATGCCCCTTTGCAGTGAGGAGATGATGTGCTGTAACCTCTAGCAACCAGTGAGTAGTATTACTGTACAGTAATCTCTAGAAACCAATCAACAAGAAGAAATCATGTGCTGTAACCTCTAGCAACTAATCAGTGAGCCCTAATGTGTGATGTAACCTCTAGCAACCAGTCAGTAAGTGGTAATGATATGCTGTAACCTCTGGCAACCAATCGCAATCACTGCCTGATCTGATACATTAAACTGATTTTAAGTCTAGCTGATATTTATTGTATGTTTCAGAGCACAAGGGGAGCAAAATTGCATTGGGTCCAATCAATATTAAAGACGGCCCTGGTTGCACTGGGTAACCACGTTTTGGTGGTCGGGGCTGTTGTGTCCATCTTCAATTTTCCCATATGTGTTCCTAACATGGTATAATAAAGTATTTCAATGATTTTGTTTGGATAATGTTGTGTACCAGTGAGTAATGAGCTTACATAATGAGAGAAATAATTTGAAGTGCCTTTTTATAAAGCACATTAGCTTGATGAGAATATGTTGTAACGTGGCCTTTAATCTGCCTAGAACTCCTGCAATCAGGGAACGTGACACACATATCTAATGTATTGCAGAAATAGAGCCTTCTGTTTAACCCCTCAAAGACTTGAGCATCTAATATTGGCGTATATATGGCATATATTGGAGTATTTCATTTTCCATGATGCTATTTGGCTGAGGCTGAACAGTTTTGAGGGTTTGAAGCAACTGGTAGAGCAAATTATTAAAGCACAACTAGTAGGGTCACCATCAGGGGGGTACAGGAGGTACACCTGTAAGGGGCCCAGTTGTCCCCAGGGACCCGGATGGCTTCCCTTTTTTTTTAATAATTTAAATGTTTTTGTTCGTCAGCACCCAGCTACTCCCACCCACTTCTCCGTCACCCCCCGCTTCTCAACCTGCAATACCCCCCCCCACTTCTCATCCCAATTTGCGATACCCTCCCCCCGCTTCTTAACTTGCGATACTCCCCCCCACTTCTCAACTTGCGATACGCCCCCCACTTCTCAACTTCTCAACTTGCGATACTCCCCCCGCCTCTCAACTTGCGATACTCCTCCCGCTTTTCAACTTGCGTCACCCCCCCCCCCGCTTCTCAACATGCTTCACCCCCGCCTCTCAACTTGCGATACTCCCCCCTCCTCTCAACTTGCGTCACCCCCCACCTCTCAACTTGCGTCACCCCCCGCCTCTCAACTTGCGATACTCCCCCTGCCTCTCAACTTGCGTCACCCCCCCTCCTTTCAACTTGCGTCACCCCCGCCTCTCAACTTGCGATACTCCCCCCGCTTCTCAACTTGCGACACTCCCCCCGCCTCTTAACTCGCGTCACCCCGGCCTCTCAACTTGCATCACCCCCCGCCTCTCAACTTGCGTCACCTCCCGCCTCTCAACTTGTGATACTCCCCCCGCTTCTCAACTTGCGACACTCCCCTCGCCTCTCAACTCGCGTCACCCCCCCGCCTCTCAACTTGCGTCACCCCCCCGCCACTCAACTTGCATGACCCCCCGCCTCTCAACTTGCGTCACCCCCCGCCTCTAAACTTGCATCACCCCCGCCTCTAAACTTGCGATACTCCCCCCCGCTTCCCAACTTGCGATTCTCCCCCCCACCTCTCAACTTGCGACATTCCACCCCGCTTCTCAATTTGCGTATGCAGCAAGTCCCCCCCCCCCCCGTTCTCTGCTCCAGGGGGTCCATGCCTGAAGCTGTGTAAGGGGCCCCAAAATTCATAAATTCATTTATTACATTTATTAAATCTTCGTCAGCACCCAAAGCCCCCAGACCTCTAAGGGGCCCAGATGGCATCAACTTGCGATACTCCCCCCCGCTTCTCAACCTGCTGCGCGTCACCCCCCCCTTCTCAACTTGCGATACTCCCCCTCGCTTCTCAACCTGCTGCGCGTCACCCCCCTTCTCAACTTGCGTCACCCCCTCGCTTCTCGATTTGTGGTGGGAGCCCCCCCCCCCCCAGTTCTCTGCTCCAGGGGGCCCATGCCTGAAGCTGTGTAAGGGGCCCCAAAATTAATTTATTCCTTCATTCATTCATTTAGGTCTGCGTGTTTAGAGAATTAAAATATAGATAATTCATTAAATAAACAAATTAAATAAAGATTTCATATGTTGTAAACCTCTGCAATACATACATGCATTATTGCCTTAACCACTTGACCACCAGAAGATTTACCCGCCCCTTCATGACCAGGCCATTTTTTTTCGATACGGCACTGCATTATTTTAACTGACAATTGCGCGGTCGTGCAAAGTTGCACCCAAACAAAACTGATGTCCTTTTTTTCCCACAAATAGAGCTTTCTTTTGGTGGTATTTGATCACCTCTGCGTTTTTTTTTGTGCTATAAACAAAATATTTGTGGTATATTTATTAGTTTGCGCAAACGTTTTAGGGGCAGATCCACGTACCTCTAAGATACACTACGCCGTTGTAACTTTATTTATTTTTTTCGAATCCTCAAAGAATTCGCGCCGTAAGTTACGGCGGTGTAGTGTATCTTTGGCGGCGTAATTCAAATGGATGTAATGGGGGCGTGTTTTATGTTAATACGTCGTGACCCGACGTAAACAACGTTTTTTTTTAACTGCGCATGCGCCGTCCGTGGGGGTATCCCATTGCACATGCTCGAAATTAACCTGGAACAAGCCAATGCTCACGACGGTGATGTCATTCTACGCAAATCCCTATTCGCTAACGACTTACGCAAACAACATAAAAAATTCAAAATTGTACGCGGGAACACCGGCCATACCGACGTAAAAAAATGCGCCGACCGGACGTACATTCGTGGATCGCCGTAACTAGCTAATTTGCATACTCAACGCGGAATTAGACGTAAACGCCACCTAGCGGCCGCCGAAAAGTTGCCACTTAGATCCGACGGCGTACTAAGACGTACGCCTGTCGGATCTAGCCGAGATGTCATCGCATCTTGTTTTGAGGATACAAAACAAAGATACGACGCGCAAAATTTGAAATTATGCGGCGTATCAAGAGATACGCTGGCGTAATATCTTTGTGGATCTGCCCCTTAGTGTCTACAAATCAGTGACTTATAGCGGAACTGCAATATTGACAATTTCTGGGAACCCGTCACACTAATACAGTGATCAGTGCTAAAAATATGCACAGCCCCCTGCGTATAACACGCAGGCACAGTTTACCCTCTATTTTCAGGGTACAAAAGTGAGTGTTATACACCAATAAATACAGTAATTAGTAGCGCGGGAATACCTATCTTATTTTTCTGACATGTTGTTGTTATATCTTTCACTTGGATGTTATAAGTTGCACTAGTAAATACAGCTGGATAAAACAAAAACTGTGTCTGTCATTTCTATACCCATTATACACAGTTACATAGTTAGTCAGGTTATTCTGCTTGCCGACAAGCGGACGACTATATACGTCGACAGCATGGCTTAGACAGGCAGAAGGATGTACCTGTATGTCCCCTTTAAGATTGCGGCATTGTGGACATTTTTTTTACCATAAAGGGTTTGTAAAGGAAACATTTTTTTATCTTAATAGCTTCCTTTACCTTAATGCAGTGCTGTTTTCATGTCCTCATTGTTCGTTTTTGCTCTCAAGTTGCTGTAATTCTTCTCTGATTTCCACACTTCCTGGTTGTCTGTTTCCTGATAACCACAGTGCTGGGAGCTTTTTCTCTGTGGTCACTAACTTCAAGGAGGTGTGATTACTGTGTGTCTAAAACCCCTCAGCACCAATCAGTTTCGTTTTCCAAACCATCACTGCCCTGTATTGGCTCTGTGGCTCTGTACAGCACAGAGGCAGGAAACAACATGCAAAAACGAAGCTAGAAACTACAGGTACATTATATGATTGATTTTTATCTATTTTTAATCGTTTTTAAAAGGAATCAGTTAACTATTATGTCTCTATACCCTGTAAACAGTCATTTCAGCATAACATTTTTTTAAATTTACAACTCTACCTTAAATCACATTGCTATTTGCCTAGCGTACTTGTTTGTAGCCTGAATATTGAAATTTGCACCTAAAAATTTAATTTAGTAACTTTTGTGAAATGGCAAAAAATTTCGGGTGTCAAGCCAGTAAATTTCAATCTAGTAGGTTGGCAACACTGATGACCGCGCAATTGTCAGTTAAAGCGACGCAGTGCCAAATTGTAAAAAGACCTCTGGTCTTTAAGCTGACAAATGGTCCGGGGCTGAAGTGGTTAAAAAAAAGACACAAGTCAAAAGGGGAATGTCCTTACATGGCCTAGTCTGAGCCCAGACCTACAGTTGTATTCAAAATTATTCAACCCCCACTGAAATTGATTGTTTTGGCCAGTCTGACATTGATTTTGATCATCCTGTCATCCTGCTTACAATTAAATCAAAGAGGCACGTGTAGGTCAGACAAATATAACATAACATTTATAATGAAATAACCACAAATGTCTTTTCTGTGCGCACATCATTATCAGTTTTATCCAACCCCCAAGTGACATTCAATCTTAGTACTTAGTACAACATCCTTTTACAGTTATAACAACTTTTAAACTTGAAGCATAGCTTGACACAAGTGTCTGGCAGCGATCTACGGGTATCTTCGCCCATTCGTCATGGGCAAAAGCCTCCAGTTCAGTCACATTCTTAGGCTTGCGCACTGCAACTGCTTTCTTCAAGTCCCACCAGAGGTTCTCAATCGGATTTAAGTCTGGTGACTGCGATGGCCACTCCAAAATGTTCCAGCCTTTAATCTGCAACCATGCTCTAGTGGACTTGGAGGTATGCTTGGGATCATTGTCCTGTTGAAAGGTCCAACGTCTCCCAAGCCTCAGGTTTGTGACGGACTGCATCACATTGTCATCCACTATCTCCTGGTACTGAAGAGAATTCATGGTACCTTGCAGACGCTGAAGCTTCCCTGTACCTGCAGAAGCAAAACAGCCACAAAGCAAGATTGACCCCCCGCCATGCTTCACAGTAGGCAAGGTGTTCTTTTCATCATAGGCCTTGTTCTTCCTCCTCCAAACATAGCGTTGATCCATGGGCCCAAACAGTTCTAATTTTGTTTCATCAGTCCACAGAACACAATCCCAAAACTTCTGTGGTTTGTCCACATGATTTTTGCATACTGCAGTCGACTCTTCTTATTCTTTGGAGACAGCAAGGGGGTGCGCCTGGGAGTTCTGGCATGGAGGCCTTCATTACGCAGTGTGCGCCATATTGTCTGAGCAGAAACTTCAGTACCCACATCTGACAAATCTTTTGTCAGTTCCTCAGCAGTCACAAGGGGACTTTTCTCCACTCTACGCTTCAGGTAGCGCACAGCAGTCAAAGTCAGCATCTTCTTTCTGCCACGACCAGGTAGCGTTTCAACAGTGCCCTTTGCCTTGAATTTGCGAATGATGCTTCCTATGGTGTCTCTTGGTATGTTTAACATCTTTGCAATCTTCTTATAGCCATTGCCCTTCCTGTGAAGAGTAATCACCTCTTCTCTTGTCTTCCTGGACCATTCTCTTGACTTCAACATGTTTGTAACCACACCAGTAAATGTCTAGAAGGAGCTGAGTATCACAGTCATTTTAAAGCTGCCTGATTGGTGCTTATTAGGCTTTATTGCTGCTCCCTGACATCCACAGGTGTTTTCAATACCTGATTGAAAACACTTCAATGAACCTCTGTTCTTCAGAGTGGTAGTCTTTAAGGGGTTGAATAATTGTGTAAATGAAGAATTCACAAAAGAAACATTTACTACTGTATTACAAAACCAATTGATGTCATTTTAGTTGCATATGGTTCTTTAAGAAGTCCTTGTAGGATTTCATTCTGAATACAATTACAAATGTACACTAAATTCCCTAAAACCCTTTACAGCATTGGGGGGTTGAATAATTTTGAACAAAACTGTAAACCCCATTGAAAATCTGTGGAATGACTTATAGACTGCAGTCTACAAACAATCACCATCAAATGTAACGGAACTTGAGCCGTTCTGCAAAGAAGAGCGGACAAATATTGCAAAGTCTAGATGTGGAAAGTTAGTAGAGACAAATCCCAACAGGCTAAAGGCTGGAAATAAAGCAAAATGTAGTCCAATAAAATACTGACATAAAGGGTGATCCTTTTTCTAACTCAGTGATTCTGTTTTTTTTTTTCCCTGACATGTTGGTGTTATTTCCTTCACTTGGGTGTTAGTTATAAGTTGCACTGAGAGCATACAGCTGGATAAAAAAAAACAAAAAAAAAAACGGGTCTGTCTTCATTTCAGGCTGCAAATCAACAAAATGTGAATATTTTAAAGTGGGATGATTCTTTTCTATACCCATTGTATATTTATGTTACTGACCAGCTGTAACCATTTCGGGCCCTACCTTCTATACATTTCTTTAAATAGAACAAAATGATACATACACAAGCTATGTATTATAGCTACACAATTCTGAATAAACTGAGAATAAAAATAGAGATCACGATTTTTGCAGTTTTTCAATTATTAAGTTATAACAGCTCATCGCAATGCAATACATATATATATATATATATATATGTATATCCCCCAAAAACAAGGCCTGCAAATACTTTTTTTAGGATGGTTTCATTCTCTGTATTTCCAGGTATCTCAAGCGCCATTCGTACTGCTGTTATTTGATTCAAATTATGACGTCGCTTCCGCCCTTACTGTGTAACTGTCAGTAACCTCGCGCATGCGCCGTAACCATTCGGTGCTGTGTCTGCGGCTGCTGTTTTCTTTTACTCTCCATTTGTGATGTCTTCTTTTGTCACACGGGGGGAGTATCAGGAAGAGTGGAAGGAGCTAAACACCGTGAGACTTCTCCTCTGTGCCGGACAGAGGGGAAGTTCTTACAGACTGCATTCCGGCAAGCTTTAAATGCCGGTTTAGAGGGGCTAATGTGCGCAAGCGCGGTGACGTCATGCAAACAATCAGCTGCCTTTGTTATGGGCTATTTTTTGAGGCAATGTTGTGTCCGAGGGTTTACATTACAACCACTTTAAATGACTGGCATATTATTGAAAAAACTTACCGTATTTTTCGGGGGTATACCGCACGCCGGCGTATAGCACGCACCCCAAGCTTTGGAAGGTTAAAAAGGAAAAAAAAGAAAACTTTTTTTTTTGCCCTGCGTCCATCGGCGGCCTTGTCCGGCGTCTGTCTGCAGCCTTGCGCGGGGTCCGTCCGCGGCTTCCTTGCACGGGGTCCGTCTGCGGCTTTGGAGGTGTCCGTCTGCAGCCTCCATCCAGGTGTCCGTCTCCATCCAGCGTGTCCGGTGTTCGTTTTTGGATTTGGCGCGAGCCGAGAGGAGCCGGATTTCCTGTGTGTTCGGCTCCTCTCTCGTGGCTGCGGGCGTGGCCGAGCCTAGCCGAGTGCACAGTACACTTTGCTCTGCTCAGCTCGGCTCTAGGCTGTGGCGGGCGGAGCCGAGCGTGGCCGAGCCTAGCCGAGTGCGCAGTACACTCGGCTCAGCGGTGATCGGCGTATATCGCGCACCCACGATTTCCCCCTGGTTTTAAGGGGAAAAAAGTGCGCAGTATACGCCGATAAATACGGTAAACGTAAGGGGCCCCCTATTGGGTGGTGCCCATGGGCTTGAGCCCAGTCAAGCCCAATGGTAAGTCCGACCTTGGTTGTAACTGATATATTTATCTTATAACTTCAACTTTTTACCTGTTTCTTATGCTATAATTTTATAAAATACACACTCGCTCTCTGCTATGCTAATAAGCACTGAAAGCCTCGGGGGGGGGGGGGGGGGGTCAGACTATTGCACTGGTATAAGTGCTACAGTGTACTGTATAACAGCGTTTTTGCCAGAACAATTGGCTCAGTGCTGTTGATGAAATTGTTAACACAAGTCAAAGGATCTATTTTTTTTTTTTACTATATCAGAGTGTAGAAAACAAAATTACGTAACGTACATATTTATTTATTTATCCCATAGCAACATTTCCCAACAATATTTATTTTCCCCATGGTGATGGTCCCCATGCTGCATTCCATTTGGTGGGATGAATGAGCAATAAAATAAGGCTATTTTGGAATAATTGGTTTGTTCTCTAATATTACCAGACTCTGCCTTACAATTTTATGTTCACTTCTTGTATAAAAGGAAGCTTTTTCCAGCCTGTTTTTCCTTCAAGGGCCAGTTCACGCCAGAATGTGGTGCGGGAAAGGCACGTCCTGGTGTGCGTTTCCCACACCACGTTCAAAGCGCACTATCTTTGCGATCTGCTGCGGGTGCCAATACATTTTTAATGGCATCACAAAAAAAGCGTGTAACCAGATCACAGGGTACGAAAGTGCCATGTGGTTTGTTGTGGCAGATTTTTCAAAAGTACCCGCACTACTTTTTGTGCAATCCAGTGTGATTTCAACCCATTGAATGGGCTGAAAATCGCACGGGAACGCGGAGTGAACGCATAGGGACAGGGCCGCCATCAGGGGGGTACAGGCAGTACACCTGCAAGGGGTCCGGAGGTTCCCAGGGGCCCACAGGGCCCCAGATGGCAACCCCCCTTTATTTTATTTATTTTTTATAAAAAAATATATATATTTTTTAATATATTTTTATTTTATTTTTTATTAAAGGGGCGATTTTTTTTTTTTTAGGGGTCCGGAGGTCCCCAGGGGCCCGGAGCTCCCCAGAGCCCTGGATGACAACCCCCCTTTTTTATAAAAAAAATCTTTTTTTTATATATTTTTTTATTTATTTTATATATATATATATATATATATATATTTTTTTTTTTATTTATTATTATTATTATTATTATTAAAGGGCCCAGAGGGCCCCGGATGGCAATCCCCCTTTTTTATAATTTTTTTAATTTATTTTTTATATATTTTTATATATATATATATATATATATATATATATATATATATATATATATATATATATATATTATTAAAGGGCTCAGAGGTCCCCAGGGCCCCATGTCGCAAACCCCCTTTTGTCTAATTTATTTTTTATTAAAGGGCCCAGAGGTGCCCAGGGCCCTGGATGGCAACCCCCTTTTTTTTATAAATGTTTATTTTAATTTTATTTATATTTTTTTATGTATTTATTTTTTATTAAAGGGCCCAGAGGTTTCTTTTTTTTTATTAAAGGGCCCAGAGGTCCCGGATGGCAACCCCCCTTTTTTTGTAATTTATTTTTCAAAAAAAAAAAAAAATGTGTGTGTATATATATATATATATATATATATATATATATATATATATATTTTTTTTATTAAAGGGTTCAGAGGTCCCCAGGGCCTCAGATGGCAACCCCCCTTTTTAAAAATAAATACATTTAAATATATATTTTTGTTTCTTTTTTTCTTTTTATTAAAGGGCCCAGCCAGAGGTCCCCAGATGGCTACCCCCCCCCTTTTGTATATATATTTTTCTTTATTTCTTATTTTTTTGTAAAGGGCCCCCGCTTCTCAATTCGTGGCAGCCTCCCCGCTTTTTAATTTCAGGCGGTTGCGCCCCCCCCCCCCGGTTCTCTTCTCCAGGGGGCCCATGCCTGAAGCTGTGTAAGGGGCCCCCATAATTCCTGATGGCGGAACAGGGAACATGTTACACGTTCCTGTGCCGTTCTGATGTAAACTGGACCTTAAATTGCATGAACCCTTATATAATTTAGTAACTTAAAGCAGAGTTCCACCCTAAAAATTATCAGAATCCTGGAAACCTATAAACTTTTCAACTTACCAGAATCGCACTGCTGCTATCTAGTGCTCCTAATCTGCCACTTCCTGGTCCGCGGCGATCCTAGGTCACTTCCTCCCTCGCCTGTGCTCCAGGGACTTTCCAGGAGTTTGTGGGCACTGGGCAGTACTGTGATCAAAAATCGTGTTATTTTATCACAGCGCCGAGATGTGTTTATCTAACTTGCCATAACAACGGGGCGGAACCTTCCTCCGTCGCCGCCCATTGTTATGGCAACTTTACAAACAATCGGCGCTACGGCTGCCGCTGAATAGCGCATGCGCAAGATCGAGAGGTGCATGCTGGTTATCCATAGCAAACCAGGAAGACATATCGATTGGGCTTCACACGCCCACAGTAAAGATGAAAACGTCCAGAACAAGAGGGAGAACATATTCAGTAAGCGATTTTAGATTGTTATTAAATACAGAAGGAACTGTGCATAAACGTTATTCATACCTCCCAACTGGCACGGATTGTGCGCATTTCCCGCAATGACAACAGGTTTCCGCATTCCCGCAAGAGAGGTTATTTTCCCGCATAACGGGAAAGAAGAGTTCCCCCCCACGCTCCTCAACACTGCAACAGGGGAAGAGGAAGAACTGTGAACATTCGGAGGAAGTGGAAAGAAGACAGGTAATCCCCCTTTCCCCGCTAACCCACTGTAACTGCAGGTCCGGCGGCAACAGCCCCCCCTGCTCAACAACTGCCAAGGCCATATCATTTTTTTCACTGTCCCGCGGCAGCACCCCCCCCACCCCGTTTAACAACTCTTATTATTGTCAGCTTGAATTCTTGGCGTCCCGCAGTAGCACCCCCCCTCTCGGTAGAAGCCCCCACCCGCTTCTCAAGCGGTCCTGCTCCCCCAGTGTCCCGCAGGTCAATGTTGAAGAGTTGGGAGGTATGGTTATTGTATGTACTTAGTACTAATGCTAGTAACAATAAATAAAACATTTTTTGGCCGAACTGACGAGAGGGCTTCCCTTGCGGCTCTGGTCCAAGCATCCCTGAATGTGGTGAGAGAGGTACCAAGCTCAAAGTAGCATGGGTGCCAGTAGCTGAGTCGCAGGTGGGACCCCTCAGGAAAGGATCATGGGCAGACCACACAGTGGAACCCTTGAGGAGAACCTTGGAAGCACAGTGTGAAGACTTGAGCAGGGAAGCAGATAATCGCCAAGACCAGAAACATGGTCAAGCTGGGGTCATGCACTGGCAGGTGGAATAGTGGTCAAGTAGCAGGCCGAAGTAAGTATTAAAGTGGAGGTTCACCCGGAAATAAACATTTTTAACATTAGATTGATGCTCATTTTGTCTAGGGGAATCGGCTAGTTTTTTTTAAATCAAAGCTGTACTTACCGTTTTAGAGAGCGATCTTCTCCGCCGCTTCCAGGTATGGGCTGCGGGACTGGGCATTCCTATTTTGACTGACAGGCTTCCGACGGTCGCATCCATCGCGTCACGATTTTCGGAAAGAAGCCGAACGTTGGTGCGCAGGCGCAGTATAGAGCCGCACCGACGTTCGGCTTCTTTCGGCTACTCGTGACGCGATGGATGCGACCGTCCGAAGCCTGTCAGAAGACTGTCAATCAAAATAGGAACGCCCAGTCCCGAAGACCATACCCGGAAGCGGCGGAGAAGATCGCTCTCTAAAACGGTAAGTACTGCTTCGATTTTAAAACAACTAGCCGATTCCCCTAGACAAAATGAGCATCAATCTAAGGGTAAAAAATGTTTTATGAGTGAACTACCGCTTTAAGGAACAAGGTAGAGCCTAGTCAAGGACAAGCATAGGTCGGTATCTGGGTTTTACAGAACAAGGTCAAGAGCTAGCAGAGCCAGCAATGGAAGATAAGTCAGGCGAAAAAGGAACAAGGGAACTGAAGAAATTCCAGCAATTAGCTCACATCAGGGATTTCTTTAAATAGGCAACTTGGCATTATTCCCGAGACTGGTTGTGAGCAGGTTTGCACCAATGCATGTAGGCATACACGCCAATGTTTGCTGGCACACTCAAATGCACCACCAGTTACTGGCCAGAGCTCATCTGTGTGCTGGCACAAGCACACAAGCATTAGCTTGAGTATTAGCATTAGTTTCCTGAGAGTGTGGGAAGAGAGAAGAGGTAGTGCTACATACATTTAGGTAGATTCAGGTACGGCCGTGCAATGTTAAGACGGCGTAGTCTAGCGTATTTACACTACGCCGCCTTAAGTAAGAGAGGCAAGTACATGATTCTCAAAGCACTTACCTCCTTACTTAGGGCGGCGTAGTGTAATCGCGGCGGGCGTAAGGGCGCCTAATTCAAATTGGTTGGAGGGGGGCGTGTTGTATGGTAATGAGGCTTGACCTCATGTTTTTTGACGTTTTTTGCTACTGCGCATGCGCCAGGCGCCTACATTTCCCAGTGCGCATTGCGGCTAAGTACGCCGTACGGGCCTATTGATTTCGACGTGGACGTAAACGACGTAACTCCCGATTCGGACAACTTACGCAAACGACATAAAAAATTCGAACCTCGCGGCGGGAACGGCGGCCATACTTTAACATTGTTATTCCACCTCATAGGTGGAATAACTTTAGGCCGCCTAAGGCCTTACGGAAACGACGTAATTCGACTGCAGCGGCCGGGCGTACGTTCATGAATCGGCGTACAAGCTCATTTACATAATCTACGCAGGCCGCAATGGAAGCGCCACCTAGCGGGCCATCCGAAAAATTGCAATCTAAGATAGAACGGCGCAAGCCGGCCTATCTTAGATATGTTTAAGCGTATCTCTGTTTGAGCATACGCTTAAACATACGGAGGCATAGATTCGGAGTTAGGTCGGCTTATCTACTGATAAGCCGGCCTAACTCTTTCTGAATCTACCTAATTGTACATTAAAGATAGGTATAAGGATTATCTAAATGTATAACTGCATTATTTGATGATTTTTCCTGTCTAGAATTCATCTTCACATTTATAATAAAATTAATTATAACTGGAGCAAATTGTTTACGACATGCCTGTGGTCCAGCTGCCAAAGTTGTAGTTGAAAGGTTTAGCTGCCACCGCACAGGTAAGGGACACATGAGTCCACGATGGTCCCGCTCTAAACTATAAGCAGAACTGTAGTTTGTAGCCAAGTGCGTCAAAGACCATGACAGTGAACTGTGACTGATCAGTGTTTCGAAAAATGAGGCCATGAGAAGAAGTAGGGCAGAATGTGGAGTGAATTCCTCCAAGGTCTGTCATGCATTTTAAAGCCTTTAGGCGCCTTGAGATGAAGTGGGCTATTATGGAGGGAAATGAGTGGGCTACGGAGAGTGAAATGTCTGTAATTACGAATTTGAGTCATCTTTCAAACGTGATTGCATTTGCTATGTGACATTTAGCTCAAGGCGTTATCCCTTACGTATATATATATTGGAAATGTCCAATTTTCCAATCCTCAGTTTCAAATGTAACTAATAGGCAGCTATGGAAGTAAAATAACCAACATTTGTGAAGGTTAGTTTACCTAATGCCCATATTTCAGGTTTTGATAGATGCTTAACAAATATCCTGAAGGAATCATATGTTTCTCAGTAACAAGTAAAAGACCTGTTTCCCACTATGCAACGCCTCAGATGACAATGTTGATAGATTTATTTTGAGTCATACGACTGTAGTGGTGGGAACACCAATTTTGTAGCAAGAGATGGCTTCAAGGTCAACAGCGAAAGAGCTGGAAACTATGGCGGTGATGAGACCAGTGGGGGACATGTCTTAGCAGATGCAAGTGGTTTACTGGGGTTAGCTGAGGCTATTAGCTATAACCCAGGCATCTGTTCTTTTTAGCCATTGGACCGTTTTCTCATGAATGCAGTCCGAGTGGCTCATTAGCCACTGGATTGCTTGCCAAAGCAGCAGGAGGGGACCCCCCCCCCTTTACCATTTTCACTGGCACGCCCAAGAGATGATCCGGCCACCTGGTCACAGAGGCAATGAAGGACTAGATCATCTCTGATTGTCTCTATGGCCTTGGAAGACTGGAGCAATGTCACATACAGTCTTTTGTTTTTCAGTATGGTACTCCATAAATAAACATATTACACTTACTGGGCCGGATTCAGAAAGAGATACGACGGCGTATCTCCTGATACGCCGTCGTATATCTGAGTTCCGACGGTCGTATCTATATGCCTGATTCATAGACTCAGGTTACGCATTGATACCCCTAAGATCCGACAGGTGTAAGTGACTTACACCGTCGGATCTTAGGCTGAAATCTCACGCTGGCCGCTAGGTGGCGCTTCCATTTGTTTACGCGAGGAATATGCAAATGAGGAGTTACGCCGATTCAGAAACGAACGACCGCCCGTCGCTTTTTTTTTACGCCGTTTGTGTTCGGCTTTTTCCGGCGTATAGTTACCCCTGCTATATGAGGGGTAGCTATAATGTTAAGTATGGCCGTCGTTCCCGCGCCGAATTTTGAAATTTTGCGTCGTTTGCGTAAGTCGTTCGCGAATACATATGGACGTAATTTACGTTCACGTCGAAAGCAATGACGTCCTTGCAACGTCATTTAGAGCAATGCACACTGGGAGATTTTACAAAGAACTCACGCCCAAAGTTAGAGCGGCGTAACGTATCTGAGATATGTTACGCCGGGCGGACAGATACACCTATGTATCTGAATTTTTCAGAATTTTTTTTATGCTGAAAAAGCCAACCTCGGCATATACTCGAGTGAGGGTCTTCCGCTGTGTCAGTCTACTGTTCGGCGGCCATTAACTGTAACAAAACCCCGCCTCCTCCTTGTCCATGATAGATGGAACACTGAACACTGATAACAAACTGAATCAGTGTTCTGTTTATCACGGACAAGGAGGAGGCAAGGCTTTGTTACAGTGGATGGCCGCAGACTGCAGTTGCATGACACAGCAGGAGATCAAAGGTACATGAGGCTGCAGATGGACACACACAGTGAGGCTGCAAATTGGCACAGTGCGGCTGCAAATGTGCACAGTGAGGCTGCAAATGTGCACAGTGAGGCTGCAGATGGGCACAGTGAAGCTGCAGATGGGCACAGTGAGGCTGCAGATGGGCACAGTGAGACTGCAAATGGGCACACACAGTGAGGCTTCCTTTCGGGCACAGTGAGGCCGCAGATGGGCACCCACAGTGAGGCTGCAAATAGGCACAGTGAGGCTGCAGATGGGCATAGTGAGGCTGCAGATGGGCACCCACAGTGAGGCTGCAAATTGGCACAGTGAGGCTGCAGATGGGCACAGTGGGCCAGATTCACAAATGAGATACGACGGCGTTTCTCCTGATACGCCGTCGTATCTCTGTTTCTATCTATGCGACTGATTCATAGAATCAGTTACGCATAGATATCCCTAAGATCCGACAGGTGTAATTGTTTTACACTGTCGGATCTTAGGATGCAATACCGCGGCCGCCGCTGGGGGGAGTTCGCGTCGTAAACCAGCGTCGGGTATGCAAATTAGGAGTTACGGCGGATCCACGACGGTTTTTCGCGTTCGCTACGTCCCTGCTAGTCTAGTTTCCCGTCGCAAAGTTAGTCGTTTTTTTTGGTGCCCTAACTTTAGTCAGCAAGTGTATTGCTGTCTAAAGTATGGCCGTCGTTCCCGCGTCGAAATTCAAAATTTAACGTCGTTTGCGTAAGCCGTCCGGGAATACGGAAGTACGCTACGCACGTCGCCGTTCAAAAAAATTACGCCACAGCGCGCAAAGCAGGGCGGGAGTTAAGAAACGGAGCATGCGCAGTAGGTCCGGCGCGCGAGCGCGCCTAATTTAAATGGCACAAGCCCATTTAAATTGGCCCGCCTTGCGCCGGAGGCCGCCGGCGTAGTTTTCATCGCAAGTGCTTGGTGAATCAGGCACTTGCGATGAAAAATTGCGGCGGTGTAACGTATCTAGGATACGTTACGCCGCCGCGATTCTACGTGATTCTGGCCCAAGGAGGCTGCAGATGGGCATTGTTGACCCTCTTTTCCACTTACAGTAGCTGCTGTATTTCCCACCCTAGGCTTATACTCGAGTCAATACGTTTTGCCATTTTTTTGTGGTAAAATTAGGTGCCTCAGCTTATATTCAGGACAGTTTATACTCGAGTATATACAGTATCTCTCACATGCCTTTCCAATGATACCTCCTAAAATTCTCCTTTAAAGTTGTTGTAAAGGCACAAGGTTTTTTATGTTCATGCATTCTATGTATGAACATAAAACATGTATGAGGGCTTCACAGAACAGCTGTATTTATACTGAGATTAAATTACACACAGTTGGACTATATTTACTAATTAGGTGACTTCTGAAGGCAAATGGTTAGATTTCAGTTAGGGGGTATCAGAGTAAAGGGGGCTGAATTCAAACGCACGCCACACTTTTCACATATTTATTTGTAAAATATTTTGAATACTATTTATCAATTTCCTTCCACTTCACAATTACGTGCCACTTTGTGTTGGTCTATCACATAAAATCCCAATAAAATACATTTACGTTTTTGGTTGTAACATGAGAAAATGTGGAAAATTTCAGGGGTGTGAATACTTTTTCAAGGCACTGTATGTATACTGATTTCTTCTTTACAGGGTTAGATCGGTTAGTGTTAGATGGTGGATGTCTGTAGATGCAGGGATTTTAGTGTAAGGGTGAACGTCTACTTTAACCACTTAACCCCCGGACCATATTGCTGGTCAAAGACCAGAGCACTTTTTGCGATTCGGCACTGCGTCGCTTTAACTGAAAATTGCGCGGTCGTGCGACGTGGCTCCCAAACAAAATTGGCGTTCTTTTTTCCCCACAAATAGAGCTTTCTTTTGGAGGTATTTGATCACCTCTGCGGTTTTTAGTTTTTGCGCTATAAACAAAAATAGAGTGACAATTTTGAAAAAAAATAATATTTTTTACTTTTTGCTATAATAAATATCCCCCAAAAATATATAAAAAAAACATTTTTTTTCCTCAGTTTAGGCCGATACGTATTCTTCTACATATAAAAAAATCGCAATAAGCGTTTATTGATTGGTTCGTGCAAAAGTTATAGGGCCAGATTCAGAAAGAGATACGCCGTCGTATCTCTGAGTGCGCTCGGTCGTATCTATGCGACTGATTCATAGAATCAGTTACGCATAGATCTCCCTAAGATCCGACAGGTGTAAGTGTCTTACACCGTCGTATCTTAGGGTGCATATTTACGCTGGCCGCTAGGTGGCGCTTCCGTCGATTTCAGCGAGGAATATGCAAATTAGGTAGATACGCCGATTCACAAACGTACGTCCGCCCGGCGCATTTTTTTACGTCGTTTACGTTAGGCTTTTTCCGGCGTATAGTTACCCCTGGGTCTATGAGGCGCAGCCAATGTTAAGTATGGCCGTCGTTCCCGCGACGTCATTTTAATTTTTAACGTCGTTTGCGTAAGTCGTTCGCGAATAGGGCTGGACGTAATTTACGTTCATGTCGAAACCAATGACGTCCTTGCAACGTCATTTGGAGCAATGCACACTGGGATATTTTCCGAACGGCGCATGCGCCGTTAAACAAAAATGTCAAAAACGCGGGGTTTAAATAAAACACGCCCCCAACATCCCCATTTGAATTACGCGGGCTTACGCCGCCACACATACGTTACGCCGCCGTAACTATGGGCGCAAGTTCTTTCTGAATGCAGAACTTGCGCCCAAAGTTACAGCGGCGTAACGTATCGGAGATACGTTACGCCAGCAGAAAGATCCGCTGGCGTTGTAAAAAACAAAGTTTTTCAGGCTCTAGAAAAAACAACGTTTTTTTCAACTTCATCATTAAAACGGCCTTGCCTACACACGATCGTTAAAAAAAAAAATGCTCTAGCAAAGCGCGGTGACGTACAACACGTACGACGGCACTATAAAGGGGAAGTTCCATGCGGATGACGCCACCCTTGGGGCTGCTTTAGCTGATTTTGTGTTAGTAAAAGACGATTCGCGCTTTTCTGTCTGTTACAGCGTGATGAATGTGCTTACTCCATTAAGAACGCTAGTTTTACCAGAACGAGCGTTCCCATCTCATAACTTGCTTCTGAGCATGCGCAGGTTTTTCACGTTGTTAAAGCCCACACACGATCCTTTTTTACAACCCGAAAAACGACATAGTTTAAAACATCGTGAAAAAATAGAACATGTGTTGCCCGTTTTTCAGAACCCGAAAAATGCTCTGAAGCCCACACACGATCGTTTTAAATTACATTTTTAAAAAACGTTGTTTTTTACAACCCGAAAAATTATCGTGTGTACGCGGCATGAGACGTTGGATGAGTCTGGTGAGGCAGCTGTGGAATGACGGGCCAGGTAATATTTTATCTTTATAATTTATATATCTAAACATTCCAATCCAGATGAATAAAAACAATTCTATGTTAAATTTTTCTTACCCGGGCGGTTTGCGGTTTGCGGTTATGAAACCGACCTTATATGAACCTTTATTATCTTCCGTCCTGCCTACCAATTCACATAATTCACTTTCAGATGATCTGGGTAATGGTACAGCTGGCCAGACCATACATTGCAGCATTCTTAAATCTTGTTTTTAAGGTGGGCAGCCCCAGTACTTTTTATTTTTACTTTTTCTTTTTCTTAACCACATCAAGACTGGAAATTTTTGAGTGTACAGTACCGAAAATGTACAGTGCTAAAATAAAACAAAAAACCCTTTCAGTGATCCCTATCAAACAAAATACATTGTTGCGTCCGGCGTAGCGTACCTCTGATCCGCTACGCCGCAACTTACAGAGTATTTTCCTTATCCTGAAAGAATTTGCGCCGTAAGTTACGGCGGCGTAGTGTAACTTTGTCGGCATAAGGACGTGCAATTCAAATGGATGTGATGGGGGCGTGTTTTATGTAAATACGTCTTGACACAACGTAAATGACGGGTTTTTTTAACGGCGCATGCGCCGTCCGTGGGGGTATCCCAGTGCGCATGCTCGAAATTAACCCGCAACAAGCCAATGCTTACGACGGGAACGTCATTCTACGCAAAGCCCTATTCGCGAACGACTTACGCAAACGACGTGAAAAAATTCAAAATTCGACGCGGGAACGACGGCCATACTTAACCCCTTCCCGACCGCCGCATGTACATATACGTCGGCAGAATGGCACGTACAGGCACATTGGCGTACATGTACGTCCCTGCCTAGACGTGGGTCGGGGGTTCGATCGGGACCCCCCCCGCGACTTGCGGCGGTCGGGTCCCCTCGGGGAGCGATCCGGGACGACGGCGCGGCTATTTGTTTCTAGCCGCTCCGTCGCGATCGCTCCCCGGAGCTGAAGAACGGGGAGAGCCGTATGTAAACACGGCTTCCCCGTGCTTCACTATGGCGCTGCATCGATCGAGTGCTCCCTTATATAGGGAGACTCGATCGATGACGTCATTCCTACAGCCACACCCCCCTATAGTTGTAAACACACACACAGTGTACACCAAATCCTACAGCGCCCCCTGTGGTTAACTCCCAAACTGCAACTGTCATTTTCACAATAAAGAATGCAATTTAAATGCATTTTTTGCTGTGAAAATTACAAAAATCCCAAAAATGTGTCAAAATTGTCCGAAGTGTCCGCTATAATGTCGCAGTCACGAAAAAAATCGCTGATCGCCGCCATTAGTAGTAAAAAAAAAAAAAATTAATAAAAATGCAATACAACTATCCCCTATTTTGTAAACGCTATAAATTTTGCGTAAACCAATCGATAAACGCTTATTGCGATTTTTTTTACCAAAAATAGGTACAAGAATACGTATCGGCCTAAACTGAGGAAATTTTTTTTTTTATATATGTTTTTGGGGGATATTTATTATAGCAAAAAGTAAAAAATATTGAATTTTTTTCAAAATTGTCGCTCTATTTTTGTTTATAGCACAAAAAATAAAAACCACCGAGGTGATCAAATACCACCAAACGAAAGCTCTATTTGTGGGGAAAAAAGGACGCCAATTTTGTTTGGGAGCCACGTCGCACGACCGCGCAATTGTCTGTTAAAGCGACGCAGTCCCAAACTACACCTTGGGTCTTTGGGCAGCAATATGGTCCGGGGCTTAAGTGGTTAACATAGGAGACGCCTCATATAGCAGGGGTAACTATACGCCGAAAAAAGCCTTACAGGAAATGACGTAAAAAAATGCGCCGGCCGGACGTACGTTCGTGGATCGGCGTATCTAGCTAATTTGCATACTCAACGCGGAAATCGACGGAAACGCCACCTAGCGGCCAGCGTAAATATGCACCTTAGATCCGACAACGTACTAAGACGTACGCCAGTCGGATCTAGCCCAGCTTCAGGCATATCTTGTTTTGTGGATACAAAACAAAGATACGCCGGAGCAAACTAGAAGTTACGCAGCGTATCAATAGATACGCCAGCGTAACTTCTTTGTGGATCTGCCCCATTGTATCCATACCGTACTGTAATGTACAAAATAAAAAAATATATAAAGACTGCGCTATAAACCATATATCCCTAAAAAATAAATAAAATCAGTAAGCAGCAATTCTTTTGTGTAACACAATGGTGCCCCAGGACGATGAAATTTGTGATGAAACGCATAGGGGGGAGCGACGTGCTGACGTCACCATCTCTCTCGTGTCCTGTCAGGCAGGTTTGTTTGGTTGTGTGCCGGCCCACACACCAATCTTCAAGTGGAGTTCCACCCAAAAATGGAACTTCCACTTTTTGGAATCCCCCCCCCCCCAGTGTCACATTTGGCACCTTTCAGGGGGGAGAAGGGAGCAGGTATTTGCTCCCAATTCCAGGCAAAGATCACCGCGGTGACCTACACCACTTCCTGCGCCTACACTGTCCACAAGCAGTCACTTACAGGAGTAAGAAATGAGAAATGGTCCCACTTGCAGTGCTGCCATTGTCTATTAGCAAAGGTGCTGAAAAGGATATCCAGCCTATGCTCGGGAGCCTGGAGGGAAGACGAGACCATCAGACCCTGGTAAGTGCATTGCTGCCCAGTCACTCACCAGCGCCCCCTTCATATGGCGCCCATGGCTGCCATACCCTAGATACACCCCTGACTCCGATAGATACCCCTAATTAAAATCTAGTAGTACCAACTGCCTTCAGAAGTCACCTAATTAGTAAATAGAGTCCACCTGTGTGTAATTTAATCCAGTATAAAATAAAGTTGTTCTGTGAAGCCCTCAGAGGTTTGTTAGAGACACTTAGTAAACAAACAGCATCCTGAAGGCCAAGGAACACTCCAGACAAGTCAGGAATACAGTTGTGGAGAAGTTTAAAACAGGGTTAGGTTATAAAAAAAATATCCAAAGCTTTGAATATCTCACGGAGCTCTGTTCAATCCATCATCCGAAAATGGAAAGAGTATGGTACAACTGCAAACCTACCAAGACATGACCGTCCACCTAAACTGACAGGCCGGCCAAGAGAGGAGAGCATTCATCAGAGAAGCAGCCAAGAGGTCCATGGTAACTCTGGAGGAGCTGCAGAGATCCACAGCTCAGGGGGGAGAATCTGTCCACAGGACAACTATTAGTCGTGTTCTCCACAAATCTGACCTTTATGGAAGAAGAAAACCATTGTTGAAAGAAAGCCATAGGAAGTCCTGTTTTCAGTTTGCGAGCTGGTTAGAGTTGATGGGAATATGGATGGAGCCAAATACAGGGCAATCTTAGAAGAAAACCTCTTAGGCCCCGTACACTTGTCCGAGAAACTCGACGAGCAAAACAGATCGTTTTGCTCGTCGAGTTCCTTGTGAAGCCGCCGAGGATCTCGGCGAGCCAAGTTTCCCCGTTGACTAACGAGGAAATAGAGAACACGTTCTCTATTTGGCCCGACGAGATCCTCGTCGGTTTCTTCGGCCGAAAGTGTATACACGACCGGTTCCTCGGCAGAATACGGCTCCAATCGAGTTTCTGGCTGAATTCTGCCGAGAAACTCGGTCATGTGTACGGGGCCTCAGAGTCTGCAAAAGACCTGAGACTGGGGCAGAGGTTCACCTTCCAGCAGGACAACGACCCTAAGCCAGAGCTACAATGGAATGGTTTCGATCAAAGTATATTCATGTGTTAGGCCCCATACACACACGAGAAGATTTATCCGCGGATACGGTCCAGCGGACCGTATCCGCGGATAAATCCTCTCGAGGATTTGCGCGGATTTCCATGCGATGGAGTGTACTCACCATCGAATCGAAATCCGCGCCGAAATCCTCTGGCGATGACGTGTCGCGCCGTCGCCGTGAATATGACGCGGCGACGTGCGCGACGCTGTCATATAAGGAATTCCACGCATGCGGATTGATTTGATAGCATGTCATCAAATATTTATCCGCTGGAAATCCATCCCAGGGGATAAATATCCGCGGAAACAGATCCGCTGGAGTGTACACACCATAGGATCTATCCGCTGAAACCCATTCGCTGGGATTTTTCAGCGGATGGATTCTATCGTGTGTATGGGGCCTTAGAATGTCCCAGTCAAAGTCCAGACCTAAATCCAATTGAGAATCTGTTTCAAGACTTGAAAATTGCTGTTCACAGACGCTCTCCATCCAATCTAGATGTGCAAAGCTGGCAGAGACATTCCCAAGACTTGCCGCTGTAATTGCAGTGAAAGGCGGTCCTACAAAGCATTGATTCAGTTCAATAATTGCTGTACTCTCTTTTATATAATACTTTTGATACTATTAAAATATATTTTGTATTAAAGTAATTTTTGATCATTCATTGCTGCCTACAGTAACCCCTTTAGGCCCTTCTGCTGGCCGCAATTTCCCAATCCCCCTTATGTCCTTCCTTTTTTCGATTAAAATTGGTTACGGCAACAATACCCAACAGGGTATGTGATCTATTATAGGTTTTATAACCTAAAACCTATATACTAGTGGTTTTCTTGCACATTCCCCCTCCCCATGTCCCCTTGTACTTTATTGATTCAGGGGGGGCTGAATACAAATGTACGCCACACTTTTCAAATATTTATTTGTAAAAAGAAAAAATTGAAAACCCATTATGATTTTCCTTCCACTTCACAATTATGTGCCACTTTGTGTTGGTCTATCACATAAAATCCCAATAAAATACATTTACATTCTTGGTTGTAACATGAGAAAATGTGGACAATTTCCAGGGGTGTGAAACTTTTTCAAGGTACAGTGCCTGCCGCCTTATTAAAGGGGGCTCCCAGATTCCGATAAGCCTCCCGCCCGCATACCCCGACAACCAAACGGCCAGGGTTGTCGGGAAGGGGCCCTGTCCTCATCAACATGGGGACAGGGTGCTCTGAGGTGGGGGGGCCGCAGTGCGCCCCCCTGCCCCAGAGCACCCAACCCCCCCATGTTGAGGGCATGCGGCCTGGTACGGCTCAGGAGGGGGGGGCGCTCACTCGTCTCCACTCGGAGACTTTGGATACGGGTCTGGTATGGATTGTAGGGGGACCCCCTACGCCGTTTTTTCGGCATAGGGGGGTCTCCTTACAACCCATACCAGACCTAAGGGCCCGGTATGCTCCTGAGGGGGGAATCCAATGCTGGATTTTTATTTAAAATCCGGCGGGGAGTTCCCCCTAAGGATTCATAACAAACGCCGCACACGTGTAGAATTGGCGGGAATCCAAGCCGGATCTCCCGTCGCTTCTATGACGGCTTTGTCTCCATCGTGGCAAGCCAGCTCGGCGCTGGCTCCCGCGATGGGGCTCGTAGGTGGTCAATCTCGCCGAGAAAGGGAGCGAGATTGACACAATATCGCGGTCACCCACTGTACTTTAAATATGTTTTGATCTAAACCATTCCATTGTAGCTCTGGCTGTATGTTTAGGGTTGTTGTCCCGCTGGAAGGTGAACCTGTATTTGGCTCCATCCATCTTCCCATCTCTGGCCAGCTTTCCTGCCTCTGCTGAAGAAAAGCATCCCCACAATATGATGCTGCCACCACCATGTTTCACGGTGGGGATGGTGTGTTCAGGGTGATGTGCAGTGTTAGTTTTCCACCTCACATAGCGTTTTGCTTTTATGCCAAAAAGTTCAATTTTGGTCTCATGTGACCAGAACACCTTCTTCCACATGTTTGCTGTGTCCCCCACATGGCTTCTCACAAACTGCAAATGGAACTTCTTATGACTTTCTTATAACAATGTCTTTCTTCTTGCCACTCTTCCAAGGGCAGATTTGTGGAGAGCACAACTAATAGTTGTCCTGTGGACAGATTCTCCCCCCTGAGCTGTGGATCTCTGCAGCTCCTCCAGAGTTACCATGGGCCTCTTGGCTGCTTCTCTGATTAATGCTCTTCTTGCCCGGCCCGGTCAGTTTAGGTGGACGGCCATGTCTTGGTAGGTTTGCAGTTGTGCCATACTCTTTCCATTTTCGGATGATGGATTGAACAGAGCTCCAGGAGATATTTGAAGCTTGGGATATTTTTTTTATAACCTAACCCTGCTTTACACTTCTCCACAACTTTTTCCCTGACCTGTCTGGCGTGTTCCTTGGCCTTCATAATGCTGTTTGTTCACCAAGGTTCTCTAACAAACCTCTGAGGGCTTCATAGAACAGCTGTATTTATACAGAGATTAAATAACACACAGGTAGACTCTATTTACAAATTAGGTGACTTCTGAAGGCAATTGAACTAGATTTTAGTTAGGGGGTATCAGAGTAAAGGGGGCTGAATACAAATGCCCCCCCTCTCCACACACTTTTCACATATTTTGTTGTATAAAAAAAAAAGATTGAAAATCATTTATCATTTTCTTTTCACTTCACAATTATGTGCCACTTTGTGTTGGTCCATCCCAATAAAATACATTTACGTTTTTGGTTGTAACATGACAAAATCTGGAACATTTCAAGGGGTATAAATACTCTTTCAAGACACTGGGCCAGATTCACAAAGAGATCTATGCGACGGATTCATAAGAATCAGTTACGCATAGATCTCCCTTAGATCCGACAGGTGTAAGTGACTTAGGCCCCGTACACACGAGGGGATCTCCGCTGGAAACGGTCCGCCGGACCGTTTCCAGCGGAGATTCCTCCTCCGGATTTGGATCCGATGGCTTGTACTCACCATCGGATCAAAATCCGTGCGGAATTCTTCCGCGGTGACGTGTCGCGCAGTCGCCGCGATGATGACGCGGCGACGTGCGCGACGCTGGAAGGTAAGTACTTCCGCGCATGCGTCGAATCATTACGACGCATGCGAGGGAGGGGAGCGGACGGATTGATCCGGTGAGTCTGTACAGACCACCGGATCAATCCGCTGGACCCGATTCAAGCGGATAGATTTCTTAGCATGCTAAGAAATTTATATCCGCTTGAAATCGATCCGGCCGAGAAATCTCCGCGGATAAATATCTGCTAGGCCGTACAGACGACCGGATTTATCCGCTGGAACTGATCCGCGGATCAATTCCAGCGGATAGATCCGGTGGTGTGTACGAGGCCTCACACCGTCGGATCTTAGGCTGCAATCTTCCGCTGTCCGCTAGGTGGCGTTTCGTGTTTTACTCGCGCCGAATATGCAAATGAGGAGATACGCCGATTCAGAAACGAACGCCCGCCGTTTTTTTTTTTTTACGTCGTTTGCGTTCGGCTTTTTCCGGCGGATAGTTACCCCTGCTATATGAGGGATAGCTAATGTTAAAGGGGTTGTAAAGGAAAAAATGTTTTTCCCTAAATAGCTTCCTTTACCTTAGTGCAGTCCTCCTTCACTTACCTCATCCTTCCATTTTGCTTTTAAATGTCCTTATTTCTTCTGAGAAATCCTCACTTCCTGTTCATCTGTCTGTAACTCACCACCGTAATGCGAGGCTTTCTTCCTGGTGTGGAGAAAGCCTCTTGAGGGGGGAGGGGGCGAAGCTGACAAGTCAGGACACTCTCTACTTTGCAGATAGAGAAAGGACCTGTGTGTTAGTGGGCGTCCTGACACTCCTGCTCGCCCCCTTCCCCCTCAAGAGGCTTTCTCCACACCAGGAAGAAAGCCTCGCATTACGGTGGTGAGTTACAGACAAAAGAACAGGAAGTGAGGATTTCTCAGAAGAAATAAGGACATTTAAAAGCAAAATTGAAGCATGAGGTAAGTGAAGGAGGACTGCACTAAGGTAAAGGAAGCTATTTAGGGAAAAACATTTTTTCCTTTACAACCCCTTTAAGTATGGCTGTCGTTCCCGCGCTGAGTTTTGAATTTTTACGTTGTTTGCGTAAGTCGGTTGCGATTACGGATGGCCGTAATTTACGTTCACGCCGAAAACAATGACGTCCTAGCGACATCATTTGGAGCATGCGCACTGGGAAATTTCACCGGCGGCGCATGCGTAGTTAAATCGGCGCGGGGACGCGCCTGATTTAAATTGTACACTCCCCCTAGCCGCGGAATTTGAATTCCGCCGGGGGAGTTATGATCCGCCGGCGCAAGTTTGGAGGTAAGTGCTTTGTGAATACTGCACTAGCCTCGCAAAATTGCACCGGCGGATCGTAAATCACATAGATTACGCGGATCTAAAGATCCGCTAATCTATGTGAATCTAGCCCACTGTATATGAGCAATACAAATATAAATATATCTAATATATGTGAGTATGGATTACAATATGACAGAGGTTTGGAAACTCTGTTGCAAAATAAATAAATAAAAGCAAGTTAAACCTCAACAAATCACGTTGGGCGCAATGTCGGCGCTGAGTTACTGCACCACACCCAGCGTAATGAAAACAATGAGTTGTCTTTGAATGTAATGGAAATGTGAAGCAAGCGTTAAGAAGGATCCGTCTTCGTTCAAAGCCATCGATGAAACGTTATGTAGTCATTACTATTTTGCCTCGTAATTCCTCTGTAGAAATACAGAAGAGATCTGAACATTGTCTGTTTTTCAGTGTTGAATAGTCATTGTGAACAAATATCTTTCTTTTAAACAATTTCCTTTGTAATCTATTGTAACCGTACCCTAATATTAGATTCTGTTCTGCCTACAGTTTCCGCAGTTCTGCTTTCCTGTTTTTTCCCCGCATAGAGCCATGGTGATGTGTAAAGGGTGGCGTCACCCATGCCAGCGAGTTGGATTTCTGTTTCCATTAGGAGTAGAGGTTAACCACCTCAATACCGGGCACTTTCACCCCCCTTCCTGCCCAAGGCATTTTTCAGCTTTCAGGGCTGTCGCGCGTTGAATGACAATTGCACGGTCGTGATACACTGTACCCAAATGAAATTTGTATAATTTTTTCCCCACAAATAGAGCTTTCTTTTGGTGGTATTTGATCACCTCTGCGGTTTTTATTTCTTGTGTTATAAACAAAAGAGTTGCAAGTTTGAAAAAACCCCCACAGTGGGCCAGATCCACGTAGCGCGGCGCATTGTTCTGTCCGGCGTAGCGTATCTCTGATACACTACGCCGGGTATGGGCTTCGGGAATGGGCGTTCCTTCTTGATTGACAGGCTTCCGAGAGGCTTCCGACGGTCGCATCCATCGCGTCACGATTTTCCGAAAGAAGCCGAACGTCGGTGCGCAGGCGCAGTATAGAGCCGCACCGACGTTCGGCTTCTTTCGGCTACGAGTGACGCAATGGATGCGACCGTCGGAAGCCTCTCGGAAGCCTGTCAATCAAGAAGGAACGCCCGCTCCCGAAGACCCATACCCGGAAGCGACGGAAGAAGATGCAGCTCGAAAACGGGTAAGTACGGATCATATTTTAATACAAATAGCCGATTCCCCTAGACCGAACGAGCAGGAAGCTAAGGGGAGAAATTTTTTTTTTTTACAAATGGGTGAACTCCCGCTTTAACATTGAGTACGCCTCATATAGCAGGGGTAACTATACGCCGAAAAAAGCCTTACGGAAACAACGTAAAAAAATGCGTTGGCTGGACGTACGTTCGTGGATCGCCGTATCTAGCTAATTTGCATACTCGATGGAAACGCCACCTAGCGGGCCAGCGTAAATATGCACCTTAGATCCGACGGCGTACTAAGACGTACGCCAGTCGGATCTAGCCCAGCTTCAGGCGTATCTTGTTTTGTGGATACAAAACAAGATACGCCGGAGCAAACTAGAAGTTACGTGGCGTATCAATAGATACGCCAGCGTAACTTCTTTGTGAATCCAGCCCAGTATTTTTTACTTTTTGCTATAATAAATATCCCAAATTCTTTTTTTTTTTTAACCAATTAAAGGAGTTGTAAATAAAAAAAATGTTTTTGCTGAAATGACTGTTTACAGGGTATAGAGACATAATAGTTAACCGATTCCTTTTAAAAACAATTACAAATAGATAAAAACCAATCATATAATGTACCTGTAGATTCTAGTTTTGTTTTTGCATGTTGTTTCCTGCCTCTCTGCTGTACAGAGCCACAGAGCCAAGACAGGGCAGTGATGGTTTGGAAAACTAAACTGATTGGTGCTGAGGGGTTTTAGACACACAGTAATCACACCTCCTTGATTAGTGACCACAGAGAGAAAGCTCCCAGTACTGTGGTCATCAGGAAACAGACAACCAGGAAGTGTGGAGATCAGAGAAGAATTTGAGAGCAAAAACAAACAATGAGGACATGAAAACAGCACTGCATTAAGGTAAAGGAAGCTATTAAGATAAAAAAAAAAAATTTCCTTTACAAACCCTTTAAGACCCGGACCAATATGCAGGTAAAGGACCTGGCCCCTTTTTGCGATTCGGCACTGCGTTGCTTTAACTGACAATTGCGCGGTCGTGCGACGTGGCTCAGAAAACAAAATTGACGTCCTTTTTTTCCCACAAATAGAGCTTTCTTTTGGTGGTATTTGATCACCTCTGCGGTTTTTATTTTTTTGCGCTATAAACAAAAATAGAGCGACAATTTAAAAAAAAAATGCAATATTTTTAACTTTTTGCTATAATAAATATCCCCAAAAAAATATATAGAAAAAACATTTTTTTTCTTAGTTTAGGCCGATACGTATTCTTCTACATACTTTTGGTAAAAAAAAATCGCAATAAGCGTTTATTGATTGGTTTTGCGCAAAATGTATATCGTTTACAAAATAGGGGATAGTTTTATGGCATTATTATTAGTAATTTTTTTTTGTTTTTACTACTAATGGCGGCGATCAGCGATTTTTTTCGTGACTGCGACATTATGGCGGACACTTTTGACTTTTGATAAAAATGCACTGATGACAGTGACAGTGAAGGGGTTAACCAGGTGGGGGCGCTGTAGGGGTTTAGTGTTTACTAAGGGAGTGTTCTTACTGTGGGGGGGGCGTGGCTGTGCGTGTGACATCACTGATCGTTGTTCCCTATGACAGGGAAAAGACGATCACTGACAGCCACACTAGGAAGAATGTGGAAGGTTTGTTTACACTCACCTCTCCCCGTTTTTCCTCTCTGTGACCTGATCGCGGTACACCAGCGGCGATTGGGTCCACGGGTCCCGCGGGTATGGTCACGAAGGACAGGACAGGCGTGCTCGCGACCCACGGCTGGGCATCTTAAAGGAGACGTACCTGTACGTCCATGTGCCCAGCCATGGCATTCTGCCGACGTAAATAGTCGTGCGGCAGTCCTTAACCGGTTAAAACACATTTTTCCCTCATTTTAGGCCGATACGTATTCTTCTGTATATTTTTGGTAAAAAAAATATCGAAATAAGCGTATATTGATTGGTTTGCGCAAAAGTTATAGCGTCTACAAAATAAGACCCGGGTTCTCAAAGACGTTTTACGACAATAACTTGCATATTAGGCTTTAAAATTAGCACTTTTGAATTCGAACGTTCGAGTCCCATAGACGTCAATGGGGTTCTAAATGTTCGCACGAACGGTCGGTTCGTTCGAAGGTTCTGGTGCGAACCGAACAGGGGGGTGTTCGGCTCATCCCTAGTAGTGACCACAGGCAGGGAACACTGATGACGTCTTTGGTTGGTAGGATGCGGGCGGGCGGCCTGCACAGTCAACAGGTGTAGCAGAGAAGATGAAGAGCTGGGAGGAGGTGCGGGCTGTGCTTTCTCCCTCCTGTCTGTACTCAAGAGTTAACACATCATGCAAAAAAATGTCACCAGCACACCAAGTATTCCTCAAACGGTTCCAAAGCTTTATTTCATGGTCATTTGCAGGGCTGCCATCAGGAGGGTAGAAGCTGTACACCTGTAAGGGACCCAGTTGGCAACCACCTTTTTTTTAAGGTGCCCGGAGGTCCCCAGGGCCCCGCATGGCAACCCCCCTTATTTGTATTTGTTTTTTGTAAAAAATATTTTAAAAAAAATTATATATTTTTTTTGTTTTTATTAAAAGGCCTAGAGGTCCCCAGATGGCTACCCCCCCTTTTGTATTTTGTTCATCAGCACCCAAAGCCCCCCAACCTCAATTCGTGGTGGCAGCACTCCCCCCCACTTCTCAATTTGTGGCACCCCCCGCTTTTCAATTCACGCCCCCGCTGCTTCTCAATTTTCTCAATTAGTAACGGCACCCTCCCGCTTCTCAATTTGAGGCAGCCATGGTCATATGGTACATAAAAAAGCAAAGTTTCTGAGCCAAGCAGGGCCCCTTTGTCAAGCAAGTGACCAGAAGGGGCTCTGCTTGACTGTAAAACGTCGCCTTTTTATGTACCATGTGATCATGAAATAAAGATTTGGACCTGTTGGGGGGATTCTTGGTGTGCTGGTGACATTTCTTTGCATTGTGTGTTAACTTCTGAGTACAGACAGGAGGGAGAGAGAGCACAGCCAGCACCTCCTCCCAGCTCTTCCTTCTTCTCTGCCACTGTCGCTACTCCTGTTGACTGTGCAGGGCGCCTGCTCACATCCTACCAACCAATGATGTCATCAGCTGCTATTGACATGTTATGTGCCTCTACAGCTTTCTGGGTTGCCGACAGCAGTAGTGACAGCAGCAGAGAGGAGGGGAGATCGGGGAGGAGGTACGGGCTGTGCTTTCTCCCTCCTGAATGTACACAGGAGTGAAAGCACAGGATCATTCTGTGATTAGACTGTACAGAGCTTGATTACCTCCTCCTATCTTTTCCCTACACTGTTCTTATCCCAGCAGCAGAAATTGTGGGTAGGGGATAATCAAACCCTGCACAGTCCCGATCTGAGAGCGTTCTGTGTTATCACCTGTATACAGACACAGAGCACAGCAGCCTACCCCTCCTCTTGTCTCTCTCTTCACCTCCGCTGCCACTACTCATGTAGTTTTGGGGTGGGGGAGATTTGTGATAGCAGATGAGTAAGGCCTCGTACACACGACCAGACATGTCCGATGAAAACGGTCCGCGGACCGTTTTCATCGGACATGTCTGCTGGGGGATTTTGGTCTGATGTGTGTACACACCATCAGACCAAATTCCCCGCCGACAGAATACGCGGTGACGTGGCGGCGACGTGCGTGACCCAGCAATTTCAATGCTTCCACGCATGCGTCGAATCACTTTGACGCATGCGAGGGATTTCGGCCCAGCGGACATGTCCGATGAGTCGTACTAACCATCAGACATGTCCGACGGACAGGCTTCCAGCGGACATGTTTCTTAGCACGCTAAGAAACATTTGTCCGCTGGAAACCTGTCCGCTAGCTCAGGAATCCGGTCCGTTAGGCCGTACACACGGTCGGACAAGTCCGCGGACCAGTTTCAGCAGACATGTTCGGTCGTGTGTACGAGGCCTAACAAACAATTGTACTTGGGATGAGAGGTGCTGTGCTAGGAGGTGGGTTTGGGGGGAGGAGATACGCCCTGGGGACGGATGGACTGTGCTAGCAGCTTCACACCAGGTACAGTGTGGTATTGTGTGTTAAATCACACATCTTCCCACACAATAATGAGCTAGCGAATGTGCGTGCATTCATTCCCACCAAAGCGAATGGTACCGCTGTACCATGCATTTTTATTGTGCCCAAATTTAAAAATCAACTTATTTGAGTCTTTCACACGCCTATTAAAAATTGCAATATGCGGGAACGTGCAAAAGAGTGTGCATGCTCGGATGCACCTCCTGGTGTGAACGAGCCCTCAGATTGGTGTGCCCTAGGATTGTGCACAATGCTAAAGGGTGCCTTGATTGAAAAAAGGTTGAAACTATTTGGTTGTGATAGGTGCTCTTTAATGAGATATTAGGGGTAATTTTGACCCCTGATGTCTCAACTGCCATTGTCAGAGCTGGGCTCAGCCCTTCCTTCTCTGAGTTGGTTGCTGAGCTGTCGTCTAATTGTCAGCTCCTTTATCTCCACAGTGACTCACCTCTTCTCCGCCGCTTCCGGGTATGGTCTTCGGGACTGGGCGTTCCTATTTGATTGACAGGCTTCCGACAGACTTCCGACGGTCGCATCTATCACGTCACGAGTAGCCGAAAGAAGCCGAACGTCGGTGAGGCTCTATACGGCGCCTGCGCACCAACGTTCGGCTACTTTCGGAAAATCGAGACGCGATAGATGCGACCGTCGGAAGCCTGTTGGAAGCCTGTCAATCAAGTAGGAACGCCCAGTCCCGCAGCCCATACCCGGAAGCGGCGGAGAAAATCGCTCTCTAAAACGGTAAGTACTGCTTCGATTTTAAAAAAACTACCCAATTCCCCTTGACAAAATGAGCATCAATCTAAGGTTAAAAATTTACTTTTCGGGTGAACCTCCACTTTAAGCCATCCAGCCCAGATGATCTCTGCCTTCGCCTTATTCAACATCACAGAGACTATCTCCTATGTTTCTGTTAAAGACTTCCTTGGCTGACATTCCTTCTGGCTCCAAATCCTGCTTGCCTTTCCTTCTACGCTGTCCTCTGGCTCCCTGATGTTTTGGCTTGTCTGACTATCCGTTCCAGTTCCAGAACTCTGTCTATGTTTTGACTACGTTTACTCTTTTTACCTTTTTTTATTATTATTAAACAAGTGTGATTTAACTGTACTTCTGTCTCAGTCTGATTCATGGTTTCTGACAGCCATCCATTGAAAGTGTGAAAATTGGGAACAATTTGCTTTTCCCCAAATACAGTGGCCAGGAAAAGTGATAGCCGAACCCAGCAGTGATAAAATACACGCTGCTTCCAGGTTCTTATTGGGTAGAGGAGATCAGTGAATGGATGTCTGCTGGTCTACCTCCCCCTCTAACCGGAGGCACTAGTTATGGGGTTCCCAGGCCCACGGGTGGGAGCACAGAGCCTGGGAAACACGATGGGTGCACACAGGGACCAATGTATCAGGAGTGTGAGGAATTGATTGGATGGCTTTACAGCTGCACAATCACTTCCATCTGACAGTCAACAACCAGCTTACTAAAGGTACACCCTGTATCAGCTGACACTGGCCCGGATTCAGATATGAGATACGACGGCGTATCTCCTGATACGCCGTCGTATCTCTGAGTCCGGCCGTCGTATTTATGCGCCCGATTCATAGAATCAGGGGCCCGGATTCAGATATGAGATACGACGGCGTATCTCCCGATACGCCGTCGTATCTCTGAGTCCGGCCGTCGTATCTATGCGCCTGATTCATAGAATCAGGTTCCGCATAGATCCCCCTAAGATCCGTCGGATCTTAGGCTGCAATTCCCGGCCAGCCTCTAGGTGGCGCTTCGGTTTGTATACGCGACGAATATGCAAATGAGGAGAACCGCCGATTCAGAAACGAACGCCCACCCATCGCTTTTTTTTTTTACGTCGCTTGCGTTCGGCTTTTTCCGGCGTATAGTTACCCCTGCTATGTGAGGGGTATCCTATGTTAAGTATGGCCGTCGTTCCCGCGCCGAGTTTTGAATTTTTACGTCGTTTGCGTAAGTCGATTCAGAATACTGCCGGACGCAAGTTACGCTCACGCCGAAAACAATGACGTCCTAGCGACGTCATTTTGAGCAATGCACGCTGGAAAATTTAGCCGGTGGCGCATGCGCAGTTCGATCGGCGCGGGGACGATACTACACTCCCCCTAGCCGCGGAATTAGAATTCCACCGGGGGATTTACGATACGCCGCCGCAAGTTTTGAGGTAAGTGCTTTCTGAATACAGCACTAGCCTCTCAAACTTGCGCCGGCGGATCGTAAATCAGATAGATTACGCGGATCTAAAGATCCGCTAATCTATCTGAATCTACCCCAGTGTGTGTAAACCCCCCACAGCTAGGTACGTATGACATACACCGGTGGCAGTGAAATGGTTAAACGCTACAAATTCATTTTCTGTCCCCAGGAGCAGCCATAATCTAATGGCCAATCTCCACACTTCAAGAGTTCTCAATTGTATGTGTCAAGGTAAGAAAATGATAATACGGAAACTCATAATGAGAACGCAATTGATAGCACATTGTGTTTAACAAATAATTGATAAATGCCCAGAGAACATAATTAGGTCTGAATATCCAAGTGGTTTCCAGCACTACAACACAGCCAGATAGCAAAAAGGAAACCGGGGCAAACAAAACCATCATAAACCTCCATGAGAGACAGTCAGATATCCACTCTGCTGTGCATTATGGAAAACACGGCTTGCATGATATAAAGTCTATTAGCCAGATTCAGGTACGGCGGCGCATCTTTCAGGCGGCGTAGCGTAGCGTATTTACGCTACGCCGCCGTAAGTCAGAGAGGTAAGTGCTGTATTCACAAAGCACTTGCCTCCTAAGTTACGGCGGCGTAGCGTAAATGGGGCCGGTGTAAGCGCGCGTAATTCAAATGAGGATGAGGGGGCGTGTTTTATGTAAATGGGTGGTGACCCGATGTGATTGCATGCGCCATCCATGTACATATCCCAGTGTGCATTGCTCCAAAGTACGCCGCAAGGACGTATTGGTTTCGACGTGAAGGTAAATTACATCCAGCCCCATTCACGGACGACTTACGCAAACAACGTAAAAATTTAAAATTTTGACGCGGGAACGACGGCCATACTTAACATTGACTAGGCCAGCTATTCGTTCGACTAACTTTACACCGGAAAAAGCCGTACGTAAACGACGTAAAAAAGATGCGCCGGGCGCACGTAAGTTTCTGAATCGGCGTATCTAGTCATTTGCATATTCTACGCCGAACTCAACGGAAGCGCCACCTAGCGGCCAGCCTAAATATTGCACTCTAAGATACGACGGCGTAGGAGACTTACGCCGCTTGTATCTTAGCCTAATTTAAGCGTATCTGGTTTCCAGAATACGCTTAAATTTAGGACGATGTAGATTCAGAGTTACGTCGGCATATCTACTGATACGCCGCCGTAAAGCTACCTGAATCTGGCTATAAGATTTGTTTTATGCCCCGTAAACACAATCGAAAATTTCGACAAGAAAAGTCCGACGTGAGCTTTAGGATGGAAATTCCGACTACAAAAATTTGAGAGCTGGTTCTCAATTTTTCAGACGGAAAAAAAATCCAATTCGCCTGTAGCAATTCCGACGCGCAAAATTCCGACGCATGCTCGGAAGCATTAAACGTTATTTTCTCGGCTTGTTGTAGTGTTGTACGTCACCACGTTCTTGATGGTCGAAAGTTCAGAGAACTTTTGTGTGACCGTGTGTATGCAAGCCAAGCTTGAGCAGAATTTCGTCGGAAAAAACACCCAAGGTTTTTCCGACAGAAAATCCGATCGTGTGTACGCGGCATTACCCTTAGACACGAGGGGGTTAATTATTACAGCCCATTTGTTTTAGTGGCGGGCATCACGTTTCCATTTTTTGCTCCAAAGATATTGAATTATGCTGAAATATGCTGAATTACATTTTGTTTCTCCCTTTTTCGTGTGACTTATACAGAACGTCTTCTTACTGTTTAATAATCAACAGATGGTTTCGGTAAAGTGCCCAAATGTTTCTTTAATTTGCTACATCTCCAAACAAACTCTTCCCCTAATCCTCATACAGCTTCAGGCCCAACAACCAGAGAGGTTCTTCAGAAACCAGCTATAAACATTTCATAAACTAACAACACTTCTTGACTGATACGACCTTCAGCTATTTTACTACCAGCAAGAATTCAAATGACCTCGTGAAAATGTCTTTAGGGTTGCTTTAATGCCGTTAAATTCAAAAAGCAACATCTGCACTGCCAATATTAGGAGTATTTCTCTCATTTTATGTCTACCCTTACTGTAATTTTAATACCACTGTAAAAGTTTTATTTTTTATTTATTTTTTATTATTTTTATTTATTTTTTTGCAAAAAGAGCCACTAGCTAAAAATCTGTTTATGTAAACGTTTTTCCTCCATAATTATTGTATACCGTTTATATGTAATACTTTTTTTTTTTAGGTGTTTTTCAGATTTGGTGTTTACAAGACTAAAACATTTTTTTTTGCTAGAAAATTACTTAAAACCCCCAAACATTATATATATTTTTTTCTAACACCCTAGAGAATAAAATGGCAGTCATTGCAATACTTTTTGTCACACCATATTTGCGCAGCGGTCTTACAAGCGCACTTTTTTTGGAAAAAAATCACTTTTTTGAATTAAAAATTAAGACAACAATAAATTTGGCCCAATTTTTTTATATATTGTGAAAGATAATGTTACGCCGAGTAAAATGATACCCAACATGTCACGCTTAAAAATTACGCCCGCTTGTGACATGGCGTCAAACTTTTACCCTTAAAAATCTCGATAGGCGACGTTTAAAAAATTCTATAGGTTGCATTTTTTGAGCTACAGAGAAGTTCTAGGGCTAGAATTATTGCTCTCGCTCTAACGATCACGGCGATACCTCACTTGTGTGGTTTGAAGACCGTTTTCATATGTGGGCGCTACTCGCGTATGTGTTCGCTTCTGCGCGCGAGCTCGTCGGGACGGGGCGCTTTAAAAAATTTTTTTTTTCGTTTTCTTATTTATTTTTATTTGTTTTAGAATTTTTTACACTTAAATATAATAAAAAAATGTATCACTTTTATTCCTATTACAAGGAATGTAAACATCCCTTGTAATAGAAAAAAGCATGACAGGTCCTCTTAAATATGAGATCTACGGTCAAAAAGACCTCAGATCTCATATTTAGACTTAAAGGGTCACTAAAGGAAAAAATTTTATCAGCTATATAGCTTCCTTTACCTCATTGCAGTGCAGTTTTCATTTCCTGCTTCTTCTTTTTTGCTCTGATTGAGAGTTCTGTCTTGTCATTTCTCTCCACTTCCTGGTTGTGTAGATAAGAAAATGATCACTGAGCGAGGAGTTCTCAGTGTGGTCAGTAACGTGCTCGTTCCCTCTGCTTAGACTACAGGTCTGCGTGAGAACGTTGTGCACGTCTGTGTAGACTAGAAGGAGCTGTGAGATCGTGGGTGTGTCTAACACCCCAGCACCTCCTCTCTATCTGAAAGATTCGTTTCAGGCTCTGCCCTGCCTGGATCCCGCCCCCTTTGCTAAGAGGAAAACTTCACTAAAGACACTGACTTTCCAAGCAGCTGCTGAGGGAGGACAAACGTTGCAGAAAAGCCCAAAAAAAAATGGGAAATCTTTCACTCTGTTTCATCATCAGATACAATATCATTGCAATATAAAACTTATTATCAAATTTATGTTGCTGGTTTTTCTCCCTATGCAATAATGCATGTGCCTCCTAATCCCATCCCTCTCTCACCTCAATATGACCTCCATCCATCCATCCATCCGTTCATCCCATCCCTCTCTCACCTCAATATGACCTCCATCCATCCATCCGTTCATCCCATCCCTCTCTCACCTCAATATGACCTAGATCCATCCATCCGTTCATCCCATCCCTCTCTCACCTCAATATGACCTAGATCCATCCATCCATCCGTTCATCCCATCCCTCTCTCACCTCAATATGACCTAGATCCATCCATCCATCCGTTCATCCCATCCCTCTCTCACCTCAATATGACCTCCATCCATCCATCCATCCGTTCATCCCATCCCTCTCTCACCTCAATATGACCTAGATCCATCCATCCATCCGTTCATCCCATCCCTCTCTCACCTCAATATGACCTAGATCCATCCATCCGTCCGTTCATCCCATCCCTCTCTCACCTCAATATGACCTAGATCCATCCATCCATCCCATCCCTCTCTCACCTCAATATGACCTCCATCCATCCATCCGTTCATCCCATCCCTCTCTCACCTCAATATGACCTAGATCCATCCATCCGTCCGTTCATCCCATCCCTCTCTCACCTCAATATGACCTAGATCCATCCATCCATCCATCCCATCCCTCTCTCACCTCAATATGACCTAGATCCATCCATCCATCCGTTCATCCCATCCCTCTCTCACCTCAATATGACCTCCATCCATCCATCCGTTCATCCCATCCCTCTCTCACCTCAATATGACCTAGATCCATCCATCCGTCCGTTCATCCCATCCCTCTCTCACCTCAATATGACCTACATCCATCCATCCATCCGTTCATCCCATCCCTCTCTCACCTCAATATGACCTAGATCCATCCATCCGTTCATCCCATCCCTCTCTCACCTCAATATGACCTCCATCCATCCATCCGTTCATCCCATCCCTCTCTCACCTCAATATGACCTAGATCCATCCATCCGTCCGTTCATCCCATCCCTCTCTCACCTCAATATGACCTAGATCCATCCATCCGTTCATCCCATCCCTCTCTCACCTCAATATGACCTAGATCCATCCATCCGTTCATCCCATCCCTCTCTCACCTCAATATGACCTCCATCCATCCATCCGTTCATCCCATCCCTCTCTCACCTCAATATGACCTAGATCCATCCATCCGTTCATCCCATCCCTCTCTCACCTCAATATGACCTCCATCCATCCATCCGTTCATCCCATCCCTCTCTCACCTCAATATGACCTAGATCCATCCATCCGTTCATCCCATCCCTCTCTCACCTCAATATGACCTCCATCCATCCATCCGTTCATCCCATCCCTCTCTCACCTCAATATGACCTCCATCCATCCATCCGTTCATCCCATCCCTCTCTCACCTCAATATCACCTAGATCCATCCATCCGTTCATCCCATCCCTCTCTCACCTCAATATGACCTCCATCCATCCATCCGTTCATCCCATCCCTCTCTCACCTCAATATGACCTCCATCCATCCATCCGTCCGTTCATCCCATCCCTCTCTCACCTCAATATGACCTCCATCCATCCATCCGTTCATCCCATCCCTCTCTCACCTCAATATGACCTCCATCCATCCATCCGTCCGTTCATCCCATCCCTCTCTCACCTCAATATGACCTCCATCCATCCATCCGTCCGTTCATCCCATCCCTCTCTCACCTCAATATGACCTACATCCATCCATCCGTCCGTTCATCCCATCCCTCTCTCACCTCAATATGACCTCCATCCATCCATCCGTTCATCCCATCCCTCTCTCACCTCAATATGACCTCCATCCATCCATCCGTTCATCCCATCCCTCTCTCACCTCAATATGACCTCCATCCATCCATCCATTCATCCCATCCCTCTCTCACCTCAATATGACCTCCATCCATCCATCCATTCATCCCATCCCTCTCTCACCTCAATATGACCTAGATCCATCCATCCATCCGTTCATCCATCCCATCCCTCTCTCACCTCAATATGACCTAGATCCATCCATCCATCCGTTCATCCCATCCCTCTCTCACCTCAATATGACCTAGATCCATCCATCCGTTCATCCCATCCCTCTCTCACCTCAATAAGACCTCCATCCATCCATCCATTCATCCCATCCCTCTCTCACCTCAATATGACCTACATCCACATGTGCGAAAGTGATTTGATGAATGGATGGATGGATATAGGACAGTCTGATCCGTGCATCAAATCACTTTTGCACGTATCAGACTGTCCTCTATCCATCCATCCATTCATCAAATCCCTTTAGCGCGTATTAAACTCTCCTCTATTTATCCATCCATTCATCAAATAACTTTGGCTGTTATGAGTTTGTTCTACATTCATCCATCCATTCATCAAATCCCTTTCACATGTAATAAACTGTCCTATATCCATCCATCCATTCATCAAATCTCTTTCGCACGCATAAGACTGTCCTATATCCATCCATTCATCAAATCCCTTTCGCTTTTATCAGTCTGACCTACATCTATCCATTCATCAAATCACTCTCTCAATTCAGTCTGACCTACGTCCATCCATCCGTTCATCAAATCTCTATCGCACGTGTGGATGTAGGTCAGACTGAGCTGTGAGAGGAATTTGATGAATGGATGGATGGATAGAGGAGACTTTGATACGTACGAAAGGGATTTGATGAATGGATGGATGTAGTTCAGACTAATAAGAGCAAAAGGGATTTGATGAATGGATGGATAAATAGAGGACAGTTTAATACGTGTGAAAGGGATTTGATGAATGGATGGATGGATATTAGGACAGTCTGATAACAGCGAAAGGGATTTGATGAACGGATCAGACTGTCCTATATACATCCATCCATCAAATCCCTTTCGCTCTTATCAGTCTGACCTACATCCAGAGACAGCGGACTTGGTACAGGAGGTGGAGGACAGAGACAGCGGACATGATACAGGAGGTGGAGGACAGAGACAGCGGACATGATACAGGAGGTGGAGGACAGAGACAGCGGACATGATACAGGAGGTGGAGGACAGAGACAGCGGACATGATACAGGAGGTGGAGGACAGAGACAGCGGACATGATACAGGAGGTGGAGGACAGAGACTGCGGACATGATACAGGAGGTGGAGGACAGAGACAGCGGACATGGCACAGGAGGTGGAGGACAGAGACAGCGGACATGGTACAGGAGGTGGAGGACAGAGACTGCGGACATGGTACAGGAGGTGGAGGACAGGGACAGCGGACATGGTACTGGAGGTGGAGGACAGAGACAGCGGACATGATACAGGAGGTGGAGGACAGAGACAGCGGACATGATACAGGAGGTGGAGGACAGGGGCAGCGGACATGATACAGGAGGTGGAGGACAGAGACAGCGGACATGATACAGGAGGTGGAGGACAGGGACAGCGGACATGGTACAGGAGGTGGAGGACAGAGACAGCGGACAAGGTACAGGAGGTGGAGGACAGAGACAGCGGACATGATACAGGAGGTGGAGGACAGAGACAGCGGACATGATACAGGAGGTGGAGGACAGAGACTGCGGACATGATACAGGAGGTGGAGGACAGAGACAGCGGACATGGCACAGGAGGTGGAGGACAGAGACAGTGGACATGGTACAGGAGGTGGAGGACAGAGACTGCGGACATGGTACAGGAGGTGGAGGACAGGGACAGCGGACATGATACAGGAGGTGGAGGACAGAGACAGCGGACATGATACAGGAGGTGGAGGACAGAGACAGCGGACATGATACAGGAGGTGGAGGACAGAGACTGCGGACATGATACAGGAGGTGGAGGACAGAGACAGCGGACATGGCACAGGAGGTGGAGGACAGAGACAGCGGACATGGTACAGGAGGTGGAGGACAGAGACAGCGGACATGGTACTGGAGGTGGAGGACAGAGACAGCGGACATGATACAGGAGGTGGAGGACAGAGACAGCGGACATGATACAGGAGGTGGAGGACAGGGGCAGCGGACATGATACAGGAGGTGGAGGACAGGGGCAGCGGACATGATACAGGAGGTGGAGGACAGAGACAGCGGACATGATACAGGAGGTGGAGGACAGGGACAGCGGACATGATACAGGAGGTGGAGGACAGGGACAGCGGACATGGTACAGGAGGTGGAGGACAGAGACAGCGGACAAGGTACAGGAGGTGGAGGACAGAGACAGCGGACATGATACAGGAGGTGGAGGACAGAGACAGCGGACATGATACAGGAGGTGGAGGACAGAGACTGCGGACATGATACAGGAGGTGGAGGACAGAGACAGCGGACATGGCACAGGAGGTGGAGGACAGAGACAGCGGACATGGTACAGGAGGTGGAGGACAGAGACTGCGGACATGGTACAGGAGGTGGAGGACAGGGACAGCGGACATGGTACTGGAGATGGAGGACAGAGACAGCGGACATGATACAGGAGGTGGAGGACAGAGACTGCGGACATGGTACAGGAGGTGGAGGACAGGGACAGCGGACATGATACAGGAGGTGGAGGACAGAGACAGCGGACATGGCACAGGAGGTGGAGGACAGAGACAGCGGACATGATACAGGAGGTGGAGGACAGAGACAGCGGACATGATACAGGAGGTGGAGGACAGAGACAGCGGACATGATACAGGAGGTGGAGGACAGGGACAGCGGACATGGTACAGGAGGTGGAGGACAGGGACAGCGGACATGATACAGGAGGGGGAGGACAGGGACAGCGGACATGATACAGGAGGTGGAGGACAGAGACAGCGGACATGATACAGGAGGGGGAGGACAGGGACAGCGGACATGATACAGGAGGTGGAGGACAGGGGCAGCGGACATGGTACAGGAGGTGGAGGACAGGGGCAGCGGACATGGTACAGGAGGTGGAGGACAGGGACAGCGGACATGATACAGGAGGTGGAGGACAGGGACAGCGGACATGGCACAGGAGGTGGAGGACAGAGACAGCGGACATGGTACAGGAGGTGGAGGACAGAGACTGCGGACATGGTACAGGAGGTGGAGGACAGGGACAGCGGACATGGTACTGGAGATGGAGGACAGAGACAGCGGACATGATACAGGAGGTGGAGGACAGAGACTGCGGACATGGTACAGGAGGTGGAGGACAGGGACAGCGGACATGATACAGGAGGTGGAGGACAGAGACAGCGGACATGGCACAGGAGGTGGAGGACAGAGACAGCGGACATGATACAGGAGGTGGAGGACAGAGACAGCGGACATGATACAGGAGGTGGAGGACAGAGACAGCGGACATGATACAGGAGGTGGAGGACAGGGACAGCGGACATGGTACAGGAGGTGGAGGACAGGGACAGCGGACATGATACAGGAGGGGGAGGACAGGGACAGCGGACATGATACAGGAGGTGGAGGACAGAGACAGCGGACATGATACAGGAGGGGGAGGACAGGGACAGCGGACATGATACAGGAGGTGGAGGACAGGGGCAGCGGACATGGTACAGGAGGTGGAGGACAGGGGCAGCGGACATGGTACAGGAGGTGGAGGACAGGGACAGCGGACATGATACAGGAGGTGGAGGACAGGGACAGCGGACATGGCACAGGAGGTGGAGGACAGAGACAGCGGACATGGCACAGGAGGTGGAGGACAGGGACAGCGGACATGGTACAGGAGGGGGAGGACAGGGACAGCGGACATGATACAGGAGGTGGAGGACAGGGGCAGCGGACATGGTACAGGAGGTGGAGGACAGGGGCAGCGGACATGGTACAGGAGGTGGAGGACAGGGACAGCGGACATGATACAGGAGGTGGAGGACAGGGACAGCGGACATGGTACAGGAGGTGGAGGACAGGGGCAGCGGACATGGTACAGGAGGTGGAGGACAGGGACAGCGGACATGGTACAGGAGGTGGAGGACAGAGACAGCGGACTTGGTAGTGACAGCCAGGCAGACTGGTATTGTTGGTAATGACAGCCAGGCAGACTGGTATTGTTAGTAGTGACAGCCAGGCAGACTGGTATTTTTGGTAATGACAGCCAGGCAGATTGGTATTGTTCGCAGTGACAGCCAGGCAGACTGGTATTTTTGGTAATGACAGCCAGGCAGATTGGTATTGTTCGCAGTGACAGCCAGGCAGACTGGTATTGTTGGTAATGACAGCCAGGCAGACTGGTATTGTTAGTAGTGACAGCCAGGCAGACTGGTATTGTTGGTAATGACAGCCAGGCAGACTGGTATTGTTAGTAGTGACAGCCAGGCAGACTGGTATTGTTAGTAGTGACAGCCAGGCAGACTGGTATTGTTGGTAATGACAGCCAGGCAGACTGGTATTGTTAGTAGTGACAGCCAGGCAGACTGGTATTTTTGGTAATGACAGCCAGGCAGATTGGTATTGTTCGCAGTGACAGCCAGGCAGACTGGTATTGTGGGTAATGACAGCCAGACAGACTGGTATTGTTTGTGGGTAATGACAGCCAGGCAGACTGGTATTGTTTGTGGGTAATGACAGCCAGGCAGACTGGTATTGTTTGTGGGTAATGACAGGCAGACTGGTATTGTTTGTGGGTAATGACAGCCAGGCAGACTGGTATTGTTTGTGGGTAATGACAGGCAGACTGGTATTGTTTGTGGGTAATGACAGCCAGGCAGACTGGTATTGTTTGTGGGTAATGACAGGCAGACTGGTATTGTTTGTGGGTAATGACAGGCAGACTGGTATTGTTTGTGGGTAATGACAGGCAGACTGGTATTGTTTGTGGGTAATGACAGCCAGGCAGACTGGTATTGTTTGTGGGTAATGACAGGCAGACTGGTATTGTTTGTGGGTAATGACAGGCAGACTGGTATTGTTTGTGGGTAATGACAGCCAGGCAGACTGGTATTGTTTGTGGGTAATGACAGGCAGACTGGTATTGTTTGTGGGTAATGACAGCCAGGCAGACTGGTATTGTTTGTGGGTAATGACAGCCAGGCAGACTGGTATTTTTGGTAATGACAGCCAGGCAGATTGGTATTGTTCGCAGTGACAGCCAGGCAGACTGGTATTGTTGGTAATGACAGCCAGGCAGATTGGTATTGTTTGTGGGTAATGACAGGCAGGGAGACTGGTATTGTTTGTGGGTAATGACAGCCAGGCAGACTGGTATTGTTTGTGGGTAATGACAGCCAGACTGGTATTGTTATGCAGCACATAAAAGAGCTGGATCACCTGCATGTAACACAGACACCATTCTGTAAACTTGGAGGAAGGTTAGTGGGCTGGAGGAGGCGGGAATATGTGTGGGAGGAGAGAGGAGATACTAATGTGTATAGGCAGAGGGGCGGGAATATGTGTGGGAGGAGAGAGGAGAATCGAATGTGTATAGGCAGAGGGGCGGGAATATGTGTGGGAGGAGGGAGGAGATACTAATGTGTATAGGCAGAGGGGCGGGAATATGTGTGGGAGGAGAGAGGAGATACTAATGTGTATAGGCAGAGGGGCGGGAATATGTGTGGGAGGAGGGAGGAGAATCGAATGTGTATAGGCAGAGGGGCGGGAATATGTGTGGGAGGAGGGAGGAGATACTAATGTGTATAGGCAGAGGGGCGGGAATATGTGTGGGAGGAGGGAGGAGATACTAATGTGTATAGGCAGAGGGGCGGGAATATGTGTGGGAGGAGGGAGGAGATACGAATGTGTATAGGCAGAGGGGCGGGAATATGTGTGGGAGGAGAGAGGAGATACGAATGTGTATAGGCAGAGGGGCGGGAATATGTGTGGGAGGAGAGAGGAGATACGAATGTGTATAGGCAGAGGGGCGGGAATATGTGTGGGAGGAGGGAGGAGATACTAATGTGTATAGGCAGAGGGGCGGGAATATGTGTGGGAGGAGAGAGGAGATACGAATGTGTATAGGCAGAGGGGCGGGAATATGTGTGGGAGGAGGGAGGAGATACTAATGTGTATAGGCAGAGGGGCGGGAATATGTGTGGGAGGAGGGAGGAGATACTAATGTGTATAGGCAGAGGGGCGGGAATATGTGTGGGAGGAGGGAGGAGATACTAATGTGTATAGGCAGAGGGGCGGGAATATGTGTGGGAGGAGGGAGGAGATACTAATGTGTATAGGCAGAGGGGCGGGAATATGTGTGGGAGGAGAGAGGAGATACGAATGTGTATAGGCAGAGGGGCGGGAATATGTGTGGGAGGAGAGAGGAGATACTAATGTGTATAGGCAGAGGGGCGGGAATATGTGTGGGAGGAGAGAGGAGATACTAATGTGTATAGGCAGAGGGGCGGGAATATGTGTGGGAGGAGAGAGGAGATACGAATGTGTATAGGCAGAGGGGCGGGAATATGTGTGGGAGGAGAGAGGAGATACGAATGTGTATAGGCAGAGGGGCGGGAATATGTGTGGGAGGAGAGAGGAGATAGGAATGTGTATAGGCAGAGGGGCGGGAATATGTGTGGGAGGAGAGAGGAGATACGAATGTGTATAGGCAGAGGGGCGGGAATATGTGTGGGAGGAGGGAGGAGATACTAATGTGTATAGGCAGAGGGGCGGGAATATGTGTGGGAGGAGAGAGGAGAACATGATGTGTATAGGCAGAGGGGCGGGAATATGTGTGAGAGGAGGGAGGAGATACTAATGTGTATAGGCAGAGGGGCGGGAATATGTGTGAGAGGAGGGAGGAGATACTAATGTGTATAGGCAGAGGGGCGGGAATATGTGTGGGAGGAGGGAGGAGATACTAATGTGTATAGGCAGAGGGGCGGGAATATGTGTGGGAGGAGGGAGGAGATACTAATGTGTATAGGCAGAGGGGCGGGAATATGTGTGGGAGGAGGGAGGAGATACGAATGTGTATAGGCAGAGGGGCGGGAATATGTGTGGGAGGAGAGAGGAGATACTAATGTGTATAGGCAGAGGGGCGGGAATATGTGTGGGAGGAGAGAGGAGATACGAATGTGTATAGGCAGAGGGGCGGGAATATGTGTGGGAGGAGAGAGGAGATACGAATGTGTATAGGCAGAGGGGCGGGAATATGTGTGGGAGGAGAGAGGAGATAGGAATGTGTATAGGCAGAGGGGCGGGAATATGTGTGGGAGGAGAGAGGAGATACGAATGTGTATAGGCAGAGGGGCGGGAATATGTGTGGGAGGAGGGAGGAGATACTAATGTGTATAGGCAGAGGGGCGGGAATATGTGTGGGAGGAGGGAGGAGATACTAATGTGTATAGGCAGAGGGGCGGGAATATGTGTGGGAGGAGGGAGGAGATACTAATGTGTATAGGCAGAGGGGCGGGAATATGTGTGGGAGGAGAGAGGAGATACGAATGTGTATAGGCAGAGGGGCGGGAATATGTGTGGGAGGAGAGAGGAGATACTAATGTGTATAGGCAGAGGGGCGGGAATATGTGTGGGAGGAGAGAGGAGATACGAATGTGTATAGGCAGAGGGGCGGGAATATGTGTGGGAGGAGAGAGGAGATACTAATGTGTATAGGCAGAGGGGCGGGAATATGTGTGGGAGGAGAGAGGAGATACGAATGTGTATAGGCAGAGGGGCGGGAATATGTGTGGGAGGAGAGAGGAGATACGAATGTGTATAGGCAGAGGGGCGGGAATATGTGTGGGAGGAGAGAGGAGATAGGAATGTGTATAGGCAGAGGGGCGGGAATATGTGTGGGAGGAGGGAGGAGATACTAATGTGTATAGGCAGAGGGGCGGGAATATGTGTGGGAGGAGAGAGGAGATAGGAATGTGTATAGGCAGAGGGGCGGGAATATGTGTGGGAGGAGGGAGGAGATACTAATGTGTATAGGCAGAGGGGCGGGAATATGTGTGGGAGGAGAGAGGAGATACGAATGTGTATAGGCAGAGGGGCGGGAATATGTGTGGGAGGAGGGAGGAGATACTAATGTGTATAGGCAGAGGGGCGGGAATATGTGTGGGAGGAGGGAGGAGATACTAATGTGTATAGGCAGAGGGGCGGGAATATGTGTGGGAGGAGGGAGGAGATACTAATGTGTATAGGCAGAGGGGCGGGAATATGTGTGGGAGGAGAGAGGAGATACGAATGTGTATAGGCAGAGGGGCGGGAATATGTGTGGGAGGAGAGAGGAGATACTAATGTGTATAGGCAGAGGGGCGGGAATATGTGTGGGAGGAGAGAGGAGATACGAATGTGTATAGGCAGAGGGGCGGGAATATGTGTGGGAGGAGAGAGGAGATACTAATGTGTATAGGCAGAGGGGCGGGAATATGTGTGGGAGGAGAGAGGAGATACGAATGTGTATAGGCAGAGGGGCGGGAATATGTGTGGGAGGAGAGAGGAGATACGAATGTGTATAGGCAGAGGGGCGGGAATATGTGTGGGAGGAGGGAGGAGATACTAATGTGTATAGGCAGAGGGGCGGGAATATGTGTGGGAGGAGGGAGGAGATACTAATGTGTATAGGCAGAGGGGCGGGAATATGTGTGGGAGGAGAGAGGAGATACGAATGTGTATAGGCAGAGGGGCGGGAATATGTGTGGGAGGAGGGAGGAGATACTAATGTGTATAGGCAGAGGGGCGGGAATATGTGTGGGAGGAGGGAGGAGATACTAATGTGTATAGGCAGAGGGGCGGGAATATGTGTGGGAGGAGAGAGGAGATACTAATGTGTATAGGCAGAGGGGCGGGAATATGTGTGGGAGGAGGGAGGAGATACTAATGTGTATAGGCAGAGGGGCGGGAAGGGGTGTATACTGGGGGTGGTTTGGGCGGAGTGCTGCTAAAGTGTGCATGAGAACTTTGCTCGTTCTCATCCACACTTGGAAACTAAAAAATCGCTTCTGCACATGCGCGAACCGCTAAGCCTAATGGGAACTGTAGTTCCCATTAGGCGGTGACGTTTAGAACAAGAACGCGCACCGCAAAACCAGCATGTCAGGGGAAAGAAAACTCAGGACGGATGGAAGATACAATGAATGTCCTTTTAAACAGGTACAGCAAGATTTTAAACAATAATTATGACGTTTTTCGTTCACATATGTGTGAAGACTATATTTTAAACCAATAAAAATTTTTCCTTTAGTGACTCTTTAAATGCAAAAAAAAAATGACAACAAAAAAATGTCTCTTCAAGACGTCACTTCCGCCCAGCAATGCTATGGGGACGGGTGGGGGCCATCTTGCCCTCACTCGCATCCCCACACAGCAGGCAGCAGGACCCAATCGCCTCCGCCGCTACCGACGGCTCCGGTAAGCGGCGGAGGACACGGGAGAGATAGATGTCTCGGTTGTGGCAGCAGCTGCTGCCGTTACCGAGATATCCATCTTTAAAAACAGGACGTATATATACAGTGGGCGGTCGTTAATAAAGTTTATTTTAAAAAAAAAATGATTTTTAATACTTTTATGTGCAAGATGAACTGGAAACAGGCTAGGAAGGCTTATTACCTATAGCCCTGAGCACCGGAGGTGTGTGCAGAAGAGCCTTGTGCTGCCAGCATCGAGCATGGGAGTTTTAAAAGGTGTGCATCATATTTTTTATTAAATTTTTTTACACTCAGTAATGCCCCATTCACACCTCAGCATTGTGTAGCTGGAAGCTCGAAGCTCAAAAACACTGGTTGGTAAAAAAAAATCAATTATTCTCTATGGAGTTGGTTCACATCTCCACTCCAGCTCGCCTGAAGCCAAGACCCTGAAGTTTAAAAAAGTCCTGGAACTTTTTTTGTAACTAAAATCAGGCAGATTTTTGTGTTTTTGGAGCATTTTTAATCCCATAGAAATAAATGGAAACGCGATTTGCATGTTTTTACGCGCATTTACGCGTTTTGTCACAAGTTTTTGCGCAAATTTCTGCTCAAATGAAAAAATGTAACACAAATAGTAATAATATATGAATAAATAAATTTCAAAGAAATACATAAATAACAAAAAGAATCAAAATAAATAATAATGTAATAATAAATAAATAGATAATAATTAATCTCTAACCTTAAAAAAATATTAAATACATTATTATTAATGATGATAATAATAATAATAATAATAATAATAATATAATAAATAATAATAACCACCCAAACCCCCCCAAAAATACATTATTATTATTTTTAATTATAATAATAATTTATTGTATTTATTTCATATTATTTTTACCCCCACCCCTTCAACCTCTGCAGCAATGCTGGCAGAACTCATACATCTATTTCCCAAAGACAACCTCTGGATATGACGCTGAGCACGTGCACTCAACTTCTTTGTTCAACCATGACGAGGGAACCTGTCCTGTTAATGCGCTGTATGGTCTTGGCCAACGTGGTGCAGCTCAGTTTCAGGGTCTTGGCAATCTTCTTATAGCCTAGGCCATCTTTATGTAGAGCAACAATTATTTTTTTCAGATCCTTAGAGAGTTCTTTGTCATGAGGTGCCATGTTGAACTTCCAGTGACCAGTATGAGAGAGTGAGAGCGATAACACCAAATTTAACACACCTGCTCCCCATTCACACCTAAGACCTTGTAACACTAACGAGTCACATGACACCAAGAAGGGAAAATGGCTAACTGGGCCCAATTTGGACATTTTCACATATGGGTGTACTTACTTTTGTTGCCAGCGGTTTAGACATTAATGGCTGTGTGTTGAGTAATTTTGAGAGGACAGCAAATTTACACATTTATACAAGCTGTACATTCACTTATTTACATTGTAGCAAAGTGTAATTTCTTCAGTACACGTTTCAACTAGCTGAGTCTTCTTCAGGGATTTTTGTCAGGAACCATGAATCAGACAGAAGTGCAGTAAAAATCACACTTTTTAATAAAATGGGAGAATGACACAAACAGAGAAAACATAGTCAATACAGTAGCCAGGGTTTAGTAACACTGTAAAGCTGTACACTCACTACTTTATATTGTAGCAAAGTGTCATTTCTTCAGTGTTGTCACATGAAAAGATAGATCAAAATATTTACAAAAATGTGAGGGGTGTACTTACTTTTGTGAGATATTGTGTATCCCATAGTTTGTGGACTCTATATAACGTTCCTACCGAGTAAATAATTTACACCGGTTTAGGTCATTGTCACCAAAGAAATGGAACAGAAATTATTTTGGCCTAAATTTATAAAGAAAGATTATTTATTTACAAAATGTTATAACAGAAATGAAGAAAAACGCGTTTTTTCCCAATACTTTCGATCTTTAAATTTGCAAAAAAAAAAAAAATTTGTTTTAAAAAAACAGCAGTGATTAAATACCACCCAAAAAAATCTCTATTTGTGTGAAAAAAAACAACAACATAATTTCGACCTAAACTTTAACCACTTCCATACTAGGCACGTACGCACCTTCCTGCCCAAGCTAATTTTCAGCTTTCAGCGCTGTTGCAATTTGAATGACAATTGCGCGGTCGTGCTACACTGTACCCAAATTAAATTGTTATCATTTTGTTCCCACAAATAGAGCTTTCTTTTGGTGGTATTTGATCGCCTCTGCGATTTTTATTTTTTGCGCAACAACTAAAAAAAGACCGAAATTTTTGAAAAAAAATATGTTTTTGATTTTTTTCTGTTAATGTTTTTGAAAATAAGTAAGTTTACTTCTTCAATTATGGGCACTGATATGGCGGCACTGGTGGGCACCGATGAGGTGGCACTGATAGGCACCGATGAGGTGGCACTGATGGGCACCAATAGGCGGCACTGATGGGCACTGATAGGCGGCGCCGGTATGCTGCACTGATGGACACTCATAGGCGGCACTGATGGGCACTCATAGGCGGCACTGATGGGAACTCATAGGTGGCACTGATGGGCACTCATAGGCGCACTGGGCACTCTTTGGCAGCACTGATGGGCACTTATGGGTGGCACAGATGGATACTGATAGGTGGGCACTGGGCATAGATGGGCACTAAGAGGTGGCACTGATGGACACTGGGTGCACTGATGGACACTGGGTGACGCTGAGGGGTGGTACTGATGGCATTGCTGGGCACAGTCAGTGCCCATGTTGCCAGTCAGTGCCCATTTGTGGGCACTGATTGGCATGATTGCATTAAAAAAAATTGTTTTTAATATATCTATTTGTGCTCTATTGAGCACTGGGGGGGCACTCCCTGGTGGTCCAGTGTGGGGATCCGAGGGGGGACTGTGCTGATAAACAATCAGCGCAAACCCCCTCTGTCAGGAGAGCCGCCGATCGGCTCTCCTCTACTCGCGTTGCGTCTGTCAGCGTCGGTCAACGGCTCTTCCTGTTTACATCGTGATCAGCCGTGATTGGACACGGCTGATCACGTGGTAAAGAGCCTCCGCCGGATGCAGTGTGCGCGCGCCGGCATGAAATTCTGCAGGACGTCAATAGACGTCCAGTCAGGATTTCACAACCACTTCCCGGACGTCAATTTCCCATTGACCGGGCGGGAAGTGGTTAAAAAATTTTTTGGGATATTTATTATAGCAAAAAGTAAAAAAGATTGTGTTTTTTTTCAAATTTGTCACTCTTTTTTTGTTTATAGCGCAAAAAATAAAAAGCGCAGAGGTGATCAAATACCACCAAAAGAAAGCTCTATTTGTGGGGAAAAAAAGACGTAAATTTTGTTTGGGAGCCACGTCGCACGACCGCGCAATTGTCAGTTAAAGCGACGCAGTCTCGAATCGAAAAAAATGGCCCGGTCAAAGTGGTTAAATTTGACCTACAATATACTACAAAGAAAACAAACATTCATTGCAATTTAAATTCCACTAAAGCACCAAATAAAAATGACGTATGCGTATAGTATCAGTGTTCGCCGCAGGAACATTGTGCTGTAAACATGTTGACATTTCTGAGAAGCTCACGCTGTGATTAAAAAACAGAAAAGCGCTCCTTTTTGTGTCGCTTCAATCACAGTAATTGTTTTTCCTTTACAAAGCACATTTTAGCGGCTGAGTACATTTTTTGCCGGGACGATGTCATCTTGCAGCCTGCAGGAAGGGCCAGTTCCTTATATTCTTATTCTTCATCTATTGTACTAACGCAGCAGCTGTTCCCCAATATTGCCACTCACAGCTATTCTCAGTACTTTATCTGCTGCACATTACTGTTCCTTCTCCTAACTTTTCATGACTCCTTTGTAACTTTAAGCTAAAATTTAGTCTACTTATATTTTACCTTCCTCCAACCCTCCCCCATCAACATGCTAGTAACTTCTTTAAATCTTTTTTTTTTTTTTAAATCTTTCCATTTTCATTAAATACCTTATTTTAGACTAGGGCTCTGTGCAATAATAACCCAAAGCAATGGTGTAAGTGGATGCATAATAACGCCCAGCATTGGTGTCAGTGAGAGCAATATAACCCCTAGCATTGGTTTCAGGGGATGCATAATAACCCCCAGCATTGGTGTCAGTGGATTCAATTATAACCTCCAGCACTGGTATCAGTGGATTTATGATAACCCCCAGCATTGGTGTAAGTGGATACAATAATAACCCCAGCATTGGTGTAAGGCCCCGTACACACGGCCGAGGAACTCGACGTGCCAAACACATCGAGTTCCTCGGCGTGTTCAGTCCTGGAGCCGCCGAGGAGCTCGGCGGGACGAGAGCTCCCATAGAACAACGAGGAAATAGAGAACATGTTCTCTATTTCCTCGCCGAGGTCCTCGTCGGCTTCCTTGGCCGAAAGTGTACACACGACCGGGTTTCTCGGCAGAATTCAGCTCTGAACCGAGTTTCTGGCTGAATTCTGCCGAGAAACTCGGTCGTGTGTACGGGGCCTAAGTGTATGCATAATAAACTCCAACATTGGAGTCAGTGTATGCATCAAAAATCTCCAGCATTGGTGTCAGTGGATGCAATAATAACCTCCAGCATTGGTGTCAGTGGATACAATAATAACCGCCAGCATTGGTGTCAGTGGATGCAATAATAACCTCCAGCATTGGTGTCAGTGAATGCAATTAAAACCTCCAGCACTGTTGTCAGTGGATGCATAATAGCCCCCAGCATTGGTGTCAGTGGATGCAATTAAAGCCTCCAAAATTGGTGTCAGTGGATGCAATAATAACCCCCAATATTGGTATTAGTGGGTGCCATAGTAACTCCCAACATTGGTATTAGTGGATGCAATAATACCCTCCAGCATTGGTGTCAGTGGATGCAATAAAAACCCCTAGTGTTGGTGTCACTTGATGCAATATCCACTTGACCTCCAGAAGTCCCCCCCCCCTTCTTAAACAGCACTGCGCTACTGTTAACTGGTGATTGCGCGCTCATGCCACGCTGCACCCAAACAATATGTATACCTTTTTTCACACACATAGAGCTTTATTTTTATGGTATTTGATCACCACTGTGTTTTTTTATTTTTTTGCAATATAAATGAATTTTTTTTTGTCCAAAATGCATTCTGCTACATGTATTTGGTAAAATAAGTGTATAATTAGTTTGTGTGAAAGCTATTGCACCTACAAACTATGGTACATACTGGAATTTACGCAGCTTTTACTTTATGACTGCCTATTAGACATGTGCATTTGTTTTCGTCCGAATGCATTTTCGTCCGAATTTCGGGTATTTTTGTTATCGTTTTAACAAACGAAAACGAACGCGCAGAATACGAAATCCGAAAGTTCCGACATAAAAAAATGCTTTATTTTCGTTTTCGTTACTACAACAGTTCGATATAGATAGAAGATTCGACATGACGGTGACAATAGCGATCTGTGTCTATCCAACCTGCGGTCGAATGTGCCTAACCTAACTCTATTAGTCCAATATTATTCTACATAGAGGGGAAAGATTCGACATTATAGAGACAGTGTTGGGGTAGATCATTCGACATGAACGACGAAGATTTGACAAAGCAGCGAAAAACATACAAACGTCGAATCTGTCATTGATGGCTTATGGTGTCTGTCGAAAGTTCTAAGAAGATTCGACGGAGCAGCTAAACTGTGCGACGTCGCAATCGTACATTTCCCGTCAAATGCTCCGCCCATAGGCTATAGAACAATTATAATGTTGGTTGATTAGTAATAATAATTTATAAATAAAATTACTAGTGTCATACAACATTATAATTCTTCTATAGTTTGTAGGCGGAACATTCGACCAGAAATGTTAGCCTTCAATGACAGATTCAACCTTAATTATTTCGAATTTTTGGACGAAACAAAATAAATAAAAACTAATTTTGGGAGTAACTAAATATATTTTTTTTACAGACGAAAACTAAATTCCGAAACAAAATATTTCAGTGTGCACATATCTACTGCATATCACATTTCTTGAGGTGCTAAAATGCCAGGGTAGTACGAAAAAAAAATGACCTCAAAGAATTGGTTTGTGTTTGAAATCTTGGTGGCTCCGGAATGCTATTGTGCTAGTCACTGCACCGGCTCGGGCTGCCCATGGGACTTGCCACATCACCAAGTGATACTGCAGTAGAAGGCCAGGATGTACTAGGCCACCGGTGCCTGCCAGTTAACCAAAAGGTAGCGTGGCGCTAGTACTGGCACTCTGCAGCATATGAGAATCATTGTGCGATTCTTGCACCTCAGCAACCTGGGCACAGGGTCGGGTATGCTTGACCTTAACAGCAGCCTCTTCTCCATTGTCTGAGCTAACTGTCAGGTTGCCGCTTATCTCTACAGGTTCCTATTATGAGCCTGATTCTGTCAGTGAGGACTCCCCATCGCTCTCATCTGTCATGCTCAGTATCCTGTAGGCCTCTTCACTAGAGTACCTTTCTTTGGACATTTTCTCTGGTAATTTCGTGCAGTATGTCCGCAGTCTCTGGTAATCTCGTGCAGTATGTTCCCAGTCTCTGGTAATCTTGTGCAGTATGTTCGCAGTCTCTGGTAATCTCATGCAGTATGTCCGCAGTCTCTGGTAATTTCGTGCAGTATGTCCGCAGTCTCTGGTAATCTTGTGCAGTATGTCCGCAGTCTCTGGTAATCTCGTGCAGTATGTCCGCAGTCTCTGGTAATCTCGTGCAGTATGTCCGCAGTCTCTGGTAATTTCGTGCAGTATGTCTGCAGTCTCTGGTAATCTTGTGCAGTATGTCCGCAGTCTCTGGTAATCTTGTGCAGTATGTCCGCAGTCTCTGATAATCTCGTGCAGTATGTCCGCAGTCTCTGATAATCTTGTGCAGTATGTCCGCAGTCTCTGATAATCTCATACCCATCGAGGCTGGGTTCACACTACTACACTACTTTCATCCTACTTTGCTCTGTGTTCAATGTTTCCCTATGAGAGTGTCTTGTAGCGTCCTACACAAGTCGGTTCGACTTTGAAAATGCTCCCTGTACTACTTTTGGTCCTACATTGATCCTACTTCAGGCCCATTGAATATCATTGAAGTCGGACCAAAGTAGTATCCTGTTCATGAAAGTAGGATGGATGTAGGACCAATGTAGGATAAATGTAGGACCGATGTAGCAGAGCAAAGTAGGATGAAAGTAGTGTAGTAGTGTGAACCCAGCCTTAGAGTCCTTCATTACTAACAGTGTAATTTTTTAGTTTGTTTGCGCCGATCTGTAAGGCTACGCTATATACCATGATTTGTGATGCTGGGGCTATATACTCTGTCCTGTGATGCTGAGCTCTATACTCCTGACACTATGAGTGGAATCAAGTGGAATACAGGGGACGGAGTGGGTAGATTTTATAAGAGGTGTGGCTTATGAGAAGTGGGAGGGACCAAACGTGGAGGGGCGCGGTCTTGCACCCCCCCACCCCCCATCCTAAAACTTCACCAGCCGCCACTGTTGGGGACACTATACTATCGGGGACGAAAGCTCACTGATGCTATCTGAAGTCACCCGTGACACTAATGCAGTGATTAATAAAAAAAAATGCTGGGGTTATTATTGCATCTACTGACACTAGTGCTGGGGGTTATTATTGCATCCACTGACACCAGAGCTGGGACTTAATTTCCAGTTCCCTACTGTCCCGTGTAGCTTTACTTTAAGAGCAGCACATAGTTAAAACACAGAAAGGCACATTTTAACCCCCTGACTGCACCCCCTCCCCCGTTAACCCTTTCACTGCCCTGTCACCAGTGTCTTAAGTTACTGACTGCCAGTAAAAATACTGACGGTTGACAGCACTGCCCACAACCACCTGCGTGATAAAGGAGCGCCACTGCCACGTCATACGCAGCTCGCACACTCAGAAACGCGCTGCACCTTTGTGACGTCATTGCCCTACGCCATGCTGCCCCTGGCTTTCCAAGCCTCGTTCTGGAGCAACTACCGCACGGCCATCTCCCATCTACAGTGGTTTCCAGCGAGGACTCCAGGACTAGCAGGGTTAAGAACCCAAGGCTTGGACAGTTCACTGCCCCCACCCTCTTGGGATATCTGATGTGCCTGCCATATCTCCTGCAAACCAGAGACTAGTGGAACAACCTGGTCATCCATCTTGCTCATGGATGCTTTTCAGCCTACAGATGTACTCTTCTTTACTTTCTCTCATGTGAGTTACTATTGTTTTTACTATTAAAGTGTTCAATCTCCACACTCAGTGGCACCCCTCTCCTTTTTTTTTCCTCAGCCTTACTGGAATTCTGGCTTCTGGTCTCTACTGGTGGCAGCCCTGAGCATACTGATCCACTATCCACCCCATACTTTTGGATCCTTATGAACTCTATAGGGTTACTTTAGAGGTACTGGTGTTTTGTGCCTTTTGCTTGTCTATATCTCACAACGCCCTGACCAGGGTCATGAAGGAGAAGCCCTTGTCCTTATCAACATGGAGACAACATGCTTTGCCAGGAGGGTATACTGCAAACTCATGCCTGAGCTGAACCCAAAGCTCAACCCTAGTTATAGCCACATTTATTGATGATACCTCTTTTCTTCTGCATACAACATAAGGTGACATTGGCATGCACTGGGTAGATAGCATGGGTTAGAGCAGTGGTCATCAACCCTGTCCTCAGGGCCCACTAACAGGCCAGGTTTGCAAGATAACTGAAATACATCACAGGTGAGATCATTTGCTGCTCAGTGATTGCAGTATTCTAGTTTGCATCTCCCCAAGGTAATACCGTATATACTCGAGTATAAGCCAAGTTTTTCAGCACAGTTTTTTTGATGAAAATGCCCCCCTCGGCTTATACTCGAGTCACCTTTTTGCGCCTAATCTCACGGACTTTGGGGACCTGGTACCAGATGGCCGTAGGTTCCCTGGACCCCAAACTTGGCATGTAGCCCCATTCTTCCTCTACAAGTGTGCAAAGTTTGTTGTCCGGGGGTCCTACGGCCGGGGAGCACCAATCTTTGAAAACCGAGCACCCCTTCCATAGACTCCCATGTTAAACGGCCATTTCTCTGGTGACTTTGGGGATCCGGTACCGGCCGGTCGTAGGTCCCCTGGAACTTGGCACACATGTAGCCCCATTTCTCCTCTACAAGTGTGCAAAGCTTGTTGTCTGGGGGACCTATGGCTGGGGAGCACCGATTTTTCAAACCCGGGCACCCCTTCTATAGATTCCAATGTTAAACATGAGTCTAGTCATGGGCACAGTGAGGCATGGGCACAGTTAGGCATGGACACAGTGAGACATGGGCACAGTGAGGCATGGACACAGTGAGGCATGGACACAGTTAGGCAAGGACACGGTGAGGCATGGATACAGTGAGGCATGGGCACAGTGAGGCACGGGCACAGTGAGGCATGCACATGGACACAGGGAGGCAAAGTGAGGCACAGTGAGGCATGCAGATGGACACCCTAGGCTTATACTCGAGTCAATACGTTTTCCCATTTTTTTGTAGTAAAATCAGGTGCCTCGGCTTATATTCGGTTTGGCTTATACTTGAGTATATACAGTACATATAATCTGGCCTGTTAGTGGGCCCTGAGGACAGGGTTGATGACCACTGGGTTAGGGCATTGACAGTTGTTCAGTCTTTCTAAATAATGGTAGCCAATCACAAGAAGGAACTGACAGGAGGAAGCTAAAGACTCCAAGGTGATAGCCAATTACAAGAAAGAACTGACAGAAGGAAGCTAGAAAGATAAATTAATTTGGACAGCAGGTGGACCAGTGGGCGGATAATAACATAAGAACTACATCCTAATATTGGATGCCTACATTTACATGGTGTTATTTTTAGTGCCCTTGGGTGAGGAACACCCATCCAACCAAAGGTCAATTTGTATTAATATTGTTTTCTTACATAGCTATCAAACTTCATGTCATCATCCATCGCAACTAATGGATGGGGTTTAAATTCTCACGACCCAGCTGCACCTTTTGTCTATTAAGATAGAGTAAAGGAAAGAAAATATTTGACTATTTTTTTTTCTTTAATTCTCATGCAATCTACTAAATAAAATGCAAGTTAAATATGCATGGTCTTACTTGTAAAAAGCTCCCATGTGTGTTTTTTTTTAACTTCCTAAAATAACAAGATAAATAGAAGCGTTTTCTATTTTTATAACTCGCAAATGCCAAGTTCTCAGAAAATGCCAATGTGTAGCTGTAAGTGTTCAGATATCTGAAAGCGATGGTCAAATCAAAGCAGCGTCTTGCCTTTTTTCCTTCATTTTAAAATTTTATTTTTAATTTTTTTTTTGCAAATGTTACATCTCAGGCAAAAGCAACACAGGAACTGTCCAGTCTTTTAAATACAAAATAACTAAACAAAGTAAGGACAGCATTTGAAGATAAGAACCTCTTAACAAAGAAAACAATTGCAAGCCAGCACCATTCAGGAAATTCTGTTCTTTGCCGAAGAATAGGATCTACGACAACACAGGATGCATGCGGACTGTCTCCTATAATAAAGGATATACATTACCAATGTCATAACCCTCATACACCCACTTCTTAAGTTGCCTTTGGATTAGTATGAGGTTCTTCAGTCCCTTCTTAAGCAGAAGAGTCTCTACCAGAAAGAGAACTAGTGGGGAGCAGAGGAGAATGTTGATCTTTATTGCAGGACTTCTATTTTTGACCGCTAATTTACCGGTTTCCAATGGAGTGTATGATGAAAAGCAAGGGGCAGCTTTTTGTTCAAGCAACACGTGCTACACCGTCCACCTAAGCAAGACAAAGTTTTCTGAAGCAAATGCCACCTGCACTAAGACAGACGGCAACTTGGTGACAATTAAGAGTGAAAAAGAAGCTGAAGTTGTCCACAACTTGCTTTTGGAACTCGCCAAAAAAACTCCACCTAAGCAACCTTTAAAACTCTGGATTGGACTTAAATTAAACCAATGTGTTATGCAACATGATTTGCTCAAGGGATTCTTATGGACCACAGGTGACGAGAATACGGAAAAAAGCCAATTTTCCAACTGGATGAGTGAACCAAAGTCAACGTGCACCAGAGAAATGTGTGTGAGTATGATGTTACACGCAAACCCTTTTCATAACTTCAAGTGGGTTGCTAGCTCATGTTCGTCCCTGTCGGATGGCTATATCTGCAAGTATGACCACCGGGGATCGTGCCAGCCTTTAGAACTAGGTGGCCCTGGAATAGTTGAGTACGATACCCCATTTAGTTTCAAAAGTTCCTCTTTGAATCTAGCGCCCTATGCCACCTTTGCTTATGTGTATTGTGGTCACCAAAAGGATGGTAAACACTACAGTTTAATGTGCAAGAAAGTGGAAGTGAGTGGGACCACCGTGTACCAGTGGGCTGATCCTCGTTCAGATAAATATCCTGGAGCTTTGTGTGTTTCTGAGGAACTTGGCTGTGACTATAATAATGGAGGATGTAAACATAAATGTACTAAGAACGCAGAGAAAGGATCTATCTCATGTGAATGCGATGATGGTTATGTGCTTGCACCTGACTTGGTGTCTTGTGTTTTACCTAACCACTGTCAGTCCCACCAATGTGAACACCATTGTGTAAACCACCTGCATGTCCATGAATGTACGTGCTCACCTGGCTTTGTGCTTGCTGAAAATAAAAGAAACTGCTTAGATATCGATGAATGTTTGGAAGGGCCCTGCAACCACACTTGCGCCAATACCATTGGCAGCTTCCAGTGTCATTGTCCCGCAGGTTTTAATTCCCAAGGCACACAGTGCTTGGACGTCGATGAGTGCTTGAAGTCAACTTGCTCTCACGGTTGCCTCAACACCTATGGATCTTACCTTTGTTCCTGTAACAGTGGCTATATCCTTGACAGCAATAAGAAATCATGTTTGGATATTGATGAGTGTAATAATTCCCCATGTGCCCACTCCTGTGAAAACACTCCTGGGAGTTACACTTGTACCTGCCCAAAAGGATTCAAGTTATCATCGGATCGCATCTCCTGTCTTCCAGAACTTCAAAACACAAACATAACTCCCACTGGCCATGGAGACAAAGATCCCGGACCAAAGAACAGGGAAACGACCAGCAATGGCCAAAGAGACATGACCAACCAACCCACCCCGAGCACAGTGTTTAAGGCCTCATTTACGGAGAAAGAAGATAAAAGAAAGGAGATGTCATCCAGTACAACATCCAGTGAAACTGTTAACTTTTCTGCCAATAGTTCTGTAGATCAGGTAGTAAGTGATCCTCAGGATGGGTATAGCGTAGTGTTACTAGTCAGTATCTTATGTGCCTGTGGTGTTGTTCTGGTACTCCTCGTTGTAGCTGGAGGGTTCTTGTGCTACCGGAGAAGGAATGCAAAGAATAAAGAGACTGAGAAGCAATCCAGTGCTACAGATAAGTACTGCTGGGTTCCAGAATCTGAGAATAAAGCAAACAATGACTTCAGGTGACCTGGCATTCCGTACACAGGCATGCAATCCTTTCTTTAACTCTAGGCACTGGTATTGTTTTTTTTTTTTTTTTTAACAGCTTCAATGTTATTATTACAAATCTATATCATACGCATAGGTGTGCGCAGCCTATTGAATTAGGGTGTGCACCCCAAAGCCCAAACACGCAATACCGATCACTCACGATGTTCATTCAGAAAGGGAAGGGGCTGGTAAATTACATATTTACTGGCCCCTTCCCCACTCCTAAAACATCCCAGCCAATAGGAGAGGAGGGAAGCAGGCAGAGCTGTGGGAGGGGGGGGGGAGATGGGACTCAGGGCAGTAGGGGGAATCTGTACTACTCAGGGTGATTAGGGTGTGCCTGGGAACACCTGGCACACCCTATGCTCAAGCCTATGATCATACGTGCATGGACAAAAGTAGCTCAAACTGTAGGGTTGATTTACTAAAACTGGAGATGGGACCCAGGGCAGTAGGGGGAATCTGTACTGCTCAGGGTGATTAGGGTGTGCCTGGGCACACCTGGCACACCCTGTGCTCACGCCTATGATCATACGTGCATGGACAAAAGTAGCTCAAACTGTAGGGTTGATTTACTTAAACTGTAGAGTTCAAAATCTGATGCAGCTCTGCAGAGAAACCAATCAGCTTCAATTTTTTTTTTTGGTCAAAGCTTAATTGAAGAGGCTGAAGTTAGAAGCTGGTTGGCTACCATGCACAGCTGCACCAGATTGTGCAGTTTAGTAATACAACCCCTGTGTTCTTTATTTTATTTTTTAAAAACTGCTTTGAAGAATGTTTAAAACTTTAATTATCTTTAGCAGCCTTTCCCAGCTCTTTTTACCCCACTAGAAACTGTGAAATAATTTTCAGGTTTAGGGAACCCCTAGTAAGATTATCAGGAGTTCTTGGGAAAATGCCTCATTGGTGTGGTGGTAAGCGGGAAGAATGCCCTCTTAAAGGGATGGCCAGAATGACATCCTTGTAGTCATGCTGCTGGCTCTGCCAAGTATTGTTGGACCTGGAGCCAACGCTGTATCCTGGCCTAGACCAACAAGGCCCAGGCCTAGGGCAGCACTTTGAAGGGGGGCACAATGTGAGGCCTCGTACACACGACCGAGTTTCTCGGCAAAAACCAGCAAGAAACTTGCTGGGTTTTTTTTTGGCCGAGGAAACAGGTCGTATGTACAACTTTCGACGAGGAAACTGTCGAGGATCTCGTCGAGCCAAAAAGAGAGCATGTCTTCTTTTTCCTCGACGGGAATGGGGAAATTTGGCTCGCCGAGATCCTCGACAGCCTAACAAGGAACTTGACGAGCAAAACGATGTGTTTCGCCCGTCGAGTTTCTCGGTCGTGTGTACGAGGCTTCAGAATGCAGGGGGGCAGAATGTAAGAATGTTCCTTACATTGGTGATCAGTGGGAAGAATGTCCCTTACATTGGTGATCAGTGGGAAGAATGCTCCTTACATTGGTGATCAGTGGGAAGAATGTCCCTTACATTGGTGATCAGTGGGAAGAATGTCCCTTACATTGGTGATCAGTGGGAAGAATGTCCCTTACATTGGTGATCAGTGGGAAGAATGTTCCTTACATTGGTGATCAGTGGGAAGAATGCTCCTTACATTGATGGTCAGTGAGAAGAATGTTCCTTACATTGGTGATCAGTGGGAAGAATGTCCCTTACATTGGTGGTCAGTGGGAAGAATGTCCCTTACATTGGTGATCAGTGGGAAGAATGTTCCTTACATTGGTGATCAGTGGGAAGAATGCTCCTTACATTGGTGATCAGTGGGAAGAATGTCCCTTACATTGGTGATCAGTGGGAAGAATGTCCCTTACATTGGTGATCAGTGGGAAGAATGTTCCTTACATTGGTGATCAGTGGGAAGAATGCTCCTTACATTGGTGATCAGTGGGAAGAATGTTCCTTACATTGGTGATTAGTGGGAAGAATGTCCCTTACATTGGTGATCAGTGGGAAGAATGCTCCTTACATTGGTGATCAGTGGGAAGAATGTCCCTTACATTGGTGATCAGTGGGAAGAATGCTCCTTACATTGGTGATCAGTGAGAAGAATGTTCCTTACATTGGTGATCAGTGGGAAGAATGTCCCTTACATTGGTGATCAGTGGGAAGAATGTCCCTTACATTGGTGATCAGTGGGAAGAATGTTCCTTACAATGGTGATCAGTGGGAAGAATGTTCCTTACATTGGTGATCAGTGGGAAGAATGTTCCTTACATTGGTGATCAGTGGGAAGAATGTTCCTTACATTGGTGATCAGTGGGAAGAATGTTCTTTTCACTGTTGGTCAGTGGGAAGATTCCCCCCCCCCCTTATAGATAGCTAAGAGGATCATTTACATTGGTTGTTAATTATCCGAGAGGCATAAATAGCTCATTGCTCAAGGAGCCCCTAGCAACCTCTGGAGGAACCCTGGTTGAGAAAGACTGAGGTCTTGTACACACGACTGAGGAACTCGTCGTAAATGAAACATCGTTTTCCTCGACGAGTTCCTTGTTAGGCTTGTCGAGAAACTTGACAAGCTTTCTTTGCGTACACACCGTCAAGACCAAATCTCGTCGTTCTGAAACGCGGTGATGTAAAACACGTACGACGGCACTATAAAGGGGAAGTTTGATTCCACTGGCGCCACCCTTCTGAGCATGTGCGGGTCTCTAAGCATATACACAAACGTGTTTCTCATCGAAAACCAGCCCGACGAGGTTATTGAGACTCCCGACGACGAAAAAGAGATCTTGTTCTCTTTTTTTCTCATCGAGTTCCTCGACAGTTTTCTCCATGAAAAACATACACACGACTGTTTTCCTCGGCAAAAAAGCTCTGCCACCAAGTTTCTTAATGGATTCTGTCGAGGAAAACGGTCGTGTGTACGAGGCCTGACTTATAGTGACCACCACCTTTTAGCTGATTTGGCGCACTTATGAATATTTGGTGGTGGTCACCGGATACAGCAATATTGTAACATTATTGGTTTATCAAGTTTAGCTTTGTTTGGACTTTTTAATTGTTTATAAGAAAGTGCTATATTTTATTATTTGTTTTTTTTTTGTTTTTTTATTACAATTGTATATCATCTCTTCAATGTTATCTGCTTTTGTAGCTTATTTTTAGAGAGATAGCGTGGAATTTCTATTTATACTTATTGAATGTTAAAGTGGAGTTCCGGCCACAATTTCACTTTTTAAATATAAATACCCCTGTAATACACAAGCTTAATGTATTCTAGTAAAGTTAGTCTGTAAACTAAGGTCCGTTTTGTTAGGTTGTTACAGCATTTAGACACTTTATAAAATATAAATTGACTGGGGCCATCTTAAGTGTGGGCATCATGAAGCCAGACTGTATGACTTCCTGGATTTCAGCCTTGCAGATCTCGCACATACTCAGTGCTGAACAAGCAGTGTCAGATCAGGTTTCAGCACCTGTGCTGTCCAAGTCACATGATTCTTTGAGACTGGGGAGTGCACAGACTCCTGGAAAGTTACACCCACTACATTCCCAGGAGTCTGTGCGGTGTAGGTTAGGAAGCATTAAGCACCTAGGTGCAGGAAGTGGGAAGATTAACTATTCTGCCTAGCAACAACACTTTGAAGGCATCTAAAAAAAAAAAAAAATTTCGTAAAGGACTAATGACATTTTTTTAAAACTACTGATGTAATGTTATATTTATGGGTGGAACTCCACTTTAATGAGACTGCATTATATAAGTAAGACTTATATCTCCACTTTAGGTTCATTATGGCTCTTCATATGCAGCTTTGTGGCTGCTTCTGGGTTGTTTGTGATTAAAATGTGTCACTGCTCCTATTTTGTGGTTTTAAAATTTGTCCAATAAGCATAAAATTACAGGCCCAGATTCACAACCCGAGATACGACGGCGTATCTCCAGATACGCCGTCGTATCTCTGCGTTGTGCCGTCGTATCTATGCGCCTGATTCTTAGAATCAGTTACGCATAGATATCTGTTAGATCCGACAGGCGTAAGTCTCTTACGCCGTCGGATCGTAACTGCATTTTTACGCTGGCCGCTAGGGGTGTGTACGCTGATTTACGCGTCGAAATATGTAAATTAGCTAGATACGCGAATTCCCGAACATACGCCCGGCAGACGCAGTAAAGTTACGCCGTTTACGTTAGGCTTTTCCCGGCGTATAGTTACCCCTGCTATATGGTGGCGTAAGTGCGGCGTAACAATGTTAAGTATGGCCGTCGTTCCCGCGTCAAAATTTGAAAAAGTTACGTCGTTTGCGTAAGTCGTCCGTGAATGGGGCTGGACATCATTTACGTTCACGTCGAAACCAATGACGTCCTTGTGGCGTACTTTGGAGCAATGCACACTGGGAAATTCCACGGACGGCGCATCCCCCGTTCGGGGAAAAACGTCAATCACGTCGGGTCACAGAAGATTTACATAAAACACGCCCCCCCTGATCCAAATTTGAATAAGGCGGGCTTACGCCGGCCGATTTATGCTACGCCACCGCAACTTACGGAGCAAGTGCTTTGAGAATACAGCACTTTCCCGTCGAAGTTGCGGAGGTGTAATGTAAATCAGATACGTTACGCCAGCACAAAGTTACGCGATTGTACCAAAATCTGGCCCACAGTGTTTGTGTAAAGGACCCCCTCTGGTGCATTGATACTCACTTTCTTTGTCAACCATACCCGACCATGATGATTTTGGGTATGAGGATGGAGCATGTGACCACCTCCCATTGACAGTTCTCAGGTCTAGAAGCCAATCATTGGACCCCATTATTGCCACATGATGGAGGGAATGACATCATCACTTCCCCTAGTGGCCAGCACAAGCCAACACCGGGAATTCCGGTGCCAGTTGGAACTGGAGAAGGAGCTGTGGGGGAGTATCAGCGGGTCGAGGGGCCCCTTTTATACAGACACTGTAACTTATCCCGAAACAAGCAAGGTGCCAGTGTCCCTCTCATATTGCACAAGACACTATTACAAGCCCTGAGCAGAAAACTCTATGGCCCGGATTCACGTAGAACTTACGCCGACGTATCTTGAGATACGCCGCATAAGTGTAAATGTGCGCCGTCGTATCTGTGCGCCGTGCCCACAGAACTAGATACGCCTGAAAATAGGCTTCCTATGACCGACGTAAGTTTCCTACGCCGTCATATTGTGGGTGCATGTTTACGCTGGCCGCAAGGGGCGCTCCCATTGATTTACAAAACCGCAAATGAGTGAGATACGCCGATTCACGAACGTACTTGCGCCCGGCGCATTAATATACGCGGTTTACGTAAGGCTTATGTCCGGCATATAGTTATTCCCCATCTATGAGGCGCAACTCATGCAAAGGTATGGACCAGGGAACAGCCGTTGTATTTTACGTAGTAGTACGTGAATAGGGCTGGGCGTAGGTTACGTTAACGTCGTAGGCAGTGATTCGATGTATCTTAGGGAGTATTTTCGACGTGATTCTGAGCATGCGCACTGGGATGCGTCCACGGGACAGCGCATGCGCCGTTCGTTCGGCCCATCATTTGCATGGGGTCACGCTTCATTTAAATGCATCACGCCCACTTCCACCTACTTTGAATTAGGCTGGCTTACGCCTACGAATTTACGTTACGCCGGCGCAACGTTGGGAGCATTTGCTTTGTGAATTCCATGCTTGCCTCTCTGCGTTGCGTCTGTGTAGCGTAAAAGACATACGCTACGGCGGCATATATATGCGCCGATGTATGTGAATCCCGGCCATAGTGATGTAAGCTGTAGCACAGTCATTGTGGACACCGCCCGATAAAGCAAAAGAACTGTGAGGATGATGAAAGTAAATTGGCTTTAAAGGCAGGCAGATGGAGTTGCCTTCACATCGTTTATTTATTGTTTGTCCTACACATATGGACGGTATTATAAAAATCAGCACTTTAGAACGTCTGCCTCTCCACTGGTCCTTAGAAGTAAAAGATCCGCTGGTGGGGATCTCATGATAAATAACTAATAATGGTAATAAATAGTAAGCCACGGTATATGTAGACATATCTCGCTGCCTGCATTTATTATCTGATCATTACTTCAACTTTTCTTCAGTTATATGTTAAAGCAGCCTAACATCATTTTTAGGGGGCCTTTACCTAAACCACAGGTGTCTAACACATGGCCCGCGGGCCTAATCCGGCCCCCCGGGCCATTTCATGTGGCTTTCGCACCTCTCCTGTAGCTGCAGGAGAGCTCCAGCCCTCCTCTGGGTCCTCCCCCTGACCCTTACTTTCTGCTTTCAAGCAACGCATCCATCTTCTTCCCAGCAGCAGCATAAGGAAAGGGGGGTGCACTGTGATGTAAGGGAGAGTGGGGAACTCAACTTCTGATGGTGGGGTGGCTCTTGACATCTAATGTAAGGGGAGGGGGATGCGCTGGACATCTAATCTTACAGATACAACCGGCCCTTTTGAGGGCAATCATAATGCTGATGCGGCCAATGAGGAAATTGAGTTTGACACCCCTGACCTAAACCAATTCATTGGGGGCCAACACAGAACATGTCCCTTACATTATTGTTCAGTGGGAAGAATGCTCCTTAAATTTGTGGACAATGGAAAGAATGCCCCTTATATTGGTGGTCAGTAAGAATGCCCCTTATATATTGGTGGTCAGTAAGAATGCCCCTTATATATTGGTGGTCAATAAGAATGCCCCTTATATATTGGTGGTCAGTAAGAATGCCCCTTATATATTGGTGGTCAGTAAGATTGCCCATTATATATTGGTGGTCAGTAAGAATATCCCTTATATATTGGTGGTCAGTAAGAATGCCCCTTATATATTGGTGGTCAGTAAGATTGCCCCTTATATATTGGTGGTCAGTAAGATTGCCCCTTATATATTGGTGGTCAGTAAGATTGCCCCTTATATATTGGTGGTCAGTAAGAATGCCCCTTATATTGGTGGTCAATAAGAATGCCCTTTTACATTGGTAGTCAGTGGGAAGAATGTCCTTACAATTATGGTCAGTGGGAAAGAATGCCCCCTTCAGTTATACTTTAAAGCAGCTTTTCTAAAACTGTTTATACCAGAGAAACCAGTAACATAATTTACAGGGAATCTTTATCTAAACCAATTCATTGGGGGTCAACATTGGGGGTTTACCTAAACCAATTCATTGGGGGTCAACATTGGGGTTTTACCTAAACCAATTCATTGGGGGTCAACATTGGGGTTTTACCTAAACCAATTCATTGGGGGTCAACATTGGGGGTTTACCTAAACCAATTCATTGGGGGTCAACATTGGGGGTTTACCTAAACCAATTCATTGGGGGTCAACATTGGGGGTTTACCTAAACCAATTCATTGGGGGTCAACATTGGGGTTTTACCTAAACCAATTCATTGGGGGTCAACATTGGGGTTTTACCTAAACCAATTCATTGGGGGTCAACATTGGGGTTTTACCTAAACCAATTCATTGGGGGTCAACATTGGGGGTTTACCTAAACCAATTCATTAGGGGTCAACATTGGGGTTTTACCTAAACCAATTCATTGGGGGTCAACATTGGGGGTTTACCTAAACCAATTCATTGGGGGTCAACATTGGGGGTTTACCTAAACCAATTCATTGGGGGTCAACATTGGGGGTTTACCTAAACCAATTCATTGGGGGT